>NC_142671.1:32867456-32999956 GCF_964200805.1 Pocillopora damicornis
ACACGATTGATTCGGCCACCCTCGTTTGTGGGCCTTGTTGGAACTATCGGTGCACTAGCGCTCGATTGTGAGTTTATCGATTCAGCTGTCGATTGTAAGGGTTGCGGGGTGGTTGTAGCTGAGGAGCCACTAGGAGATGCTGATGAACTTGAAGCCGAAGGAGGCGTTCTTGATACGTTTGAACCGCCACCATTCGATGTTAAGGACGACCTTGACCTTTCAGGCGTTTTTCCGTTGGCATTCCTCATACCCGATGTCTCCTCCACTCGACGTCTGCTTTCTCTGTCTGGGCGCTTTCTGGCCATGGAAAATAAACTGGTACTTATCGTAACGAATAAAGAACGGATCGATCGAGCGGCAAGAATAAGTCTCTCAAACACGAAGGAAGAGATGAAAATGGCGCTCAAAGTTTGAAATGCGTAATTCGACACCGTTGCTCTGCTACGTTGACTTATTGGCTGAAACAGCGCTGACGTCCAGTGACGTAAAAGGCGAATGTTCGGGAGAACCTGGTGACAACCTGGTGACTACATTGTACTTCTCACTCGTGAGAAAGCCGTGTGCGGGATTGTGATTTTATATCATGGCATCCAAAAGAAAATTTTGCGAGCACTGTGAGGAATATGTAACGTTAAGAACTCACAGGCTTCACGCTGATCTATATTGTCATAAAACTAGCGAAGAAGTATATTCTTCAGAAGAGGAGGAAATTGCAGGTGATGATTTCGAAGATGTTAACGTTGACAGAAATATGGAGTACGAGGCTGAGGATCAGGGAATCGAAGCAACATCTCAAGGTACAGAAAACGTGGTGGACAAACTTCCTATGCATATTAGCAATTAAATGTAATTTATCTAACCATTTTGTCGTTTTACCCATATTTTGCCCTAAGACAGTGTTGTATTCTGGATTCCAATTCTTGGATTTCGGATCCAGGCACTGGATTTGTTTCTTTGTCATTGGAAAAACAATAATAATTATTGTGCAGTGCTCTTGCCTCCACCTGCAAAAAAAAATGCAAATTAGTTGGGGTCAAGGGCCAAGTCCCTTTCATAGTGTGCCTTTGTATTTTAAAAGTTGTTCCTGTCCCCTTCTGGGAGGTGTAAGTTAATCAAGGCTTGACTGTATTTTTCATTTTGTCATGGTCCATTCAGCACTACATGTAGGTATACTGTAACAGCAGCACACCAACTGCTATCAGTTTTGAAGTGGGCATGCCTTTTGAAAAAATGTGTGCAGAATAACAGATGCATAACTCTTTTAAACTTATCAGGTTTGGATGGTGTTCCTATCCACAATCTAGAAGAGGAAGATCACCTTTTAGTTCATGGTTTTGATGACAGTGATTCAGAGAATGACTTTATTTATCATGAGAGGATACCACACGCATTACTCAAAGAAGTGTGGGATTTGCCTGGTGAGGATGTTGAGACAGACTTCCCCCAAAATCAGGGTCAACTACCCTCTGTGGATGTTAACAACACATCCAGAATAAATGGAAGTTTCAAGCATCTTCTTCGTTGGTTGCTGATTTTCCTGTGCCTTTTGTCTTCATTTTCTTCATTATCTGACAATGCATTGGAAATACTTCTTACTTTTTTGAGGGCAATGTTTGATTCCATGGGTACAATCTTTCCAGTTGTTACAAGTTTTGCTGTGCTGTTCCCAAAGTCAGTCCATTTACTACGCAAGCAACTGGGACTGGACAAAGACAGATTTATTAAATACATTGTGTGCCCAAAGTGTCACACTTTGTACAATTTTGATGACTGCTATGAACTGGTTTGCGGTCGAAAAGTCACCAAGAAGTGTACTTTTGTTCAGTTTCCAAACCATCGGCAACATTTCCGCCGTACCAAGTGTGGTGAACCACTTTTAAAAGAAGTTTCCTTAAAGAGTGGGGGGACTAAGCTTTACCCACACAAAGTGTACTGTTATAACAGCATCATTGACAACCTCTGTCAATTCCTTCAAAGGCCAGGATTTGTCGATAAATGTGAATTATGGCGAAGCAGGGGTATCCCTGATGGATTCCTTGCAGATATCTTTGATGGACGTATCTGGAAGGAATGGCAGAACGTGGATGGGAAAGCGTTTTTGGCAGCACAGAGGAACTATGCATTTATGCTCAATGTTGACTGGTTCCAGCCTTTCAAGCATTCAGTGTATAGTGTTGGAGTGCTCTATATGGTTCTGATGAACCTCCCCAGGGCTGAGAGGTTCAAACCAGAAAATGTTTTCTTAGTTGGTGTGATCCCTGGGCCCCATGAACCAAAACACAACATTAATTCATACTTACAGCCCCTCGTAGCTGAACTGAATGTGCTGTGGAAAGATGGCATAAGTGTCAAGGCACATGGGTCAACTACAAATGCCAAATTCCATGCTGCTCTTCTTTGTGTTGGCTGCGACATCCCAGCAGTGAGAAAGGTTTGTGGATTTACTGGCCATGGATCAAATATAGGCTGTTCAAAATGCAAGAAATTTTTCCCTGGCTCAGTTGGTACCAAAATTGATTTTTCCGGCTTTGAACCATGCCCTCCAAGGAGTAACAATGAGCACAGACTGCAAGCACAGGAGATCTTGAACCAAACAACTGCTGGTGACTGTGCAAACCTTGAACAGCAGTTTGGAACAAGGTATACAGAATTAATGTTGTTGCCTTATTTTAATTGTGTTCGGTTTCACATTATCGACCCAATGCACAATCTGTTTACTGGGACAGCTAAGCATATTATGAAGAATGTATGGTTAGATCCAGAGAAGTCATTGCTTGACAAGAATAACTTGCAACAGATACAAGAAAAAATGGACAAGCTTAAAGTTCCCGCCAGTGTGGGAAGAATGCCCAAGAAAATACAGAACAGTTATGGGGGCTTCACAGCCGATCAGTGGAAATCATTTACAGTTCTTTTTTCCATACATGCCTTGTGGAATGCCTTGCCCAGCAGTGACATGGAAGTGTGGCGTAATTTTGTCATGGCTTGTTCTTGCCTGTGCTCTACTGTTCTTACAGAAACAAAAGCATCGCTGGCCCACTCCTACCTTTTGAAGTTTTGTCAGGGTTTTGAACAGTTGTATGGCAAACAGAGTAACTCCAAACATACATCTGCATACCCATCTTGTTGAGTGTGTCTTGGATTATGGACCTGTGTACTCATTTTGGCTGTTCAGCTTTGAGCGCTATAATGGAATTCTTGGCGAGTACGGAACTAATCAACGTGCTGTTGAGATACAGTTAATGCGCAAGTTCTTATCAAGTCAGTTTATGAAGGATCTGCCTTTGCCTGTTGAGTTCCAAGATATATTTAAACCTCTGCTTAACAGACTGTACTCAAAACAATCAGGAAGTCTTCAAGAACAGTGTCTAACTGAGAAGGACCAGGTGTCTGGAGAAATTATCCAAGCTTATGTGCTGTCCACTGGTCATCTGCGAACTGGTGGCAAATTTGAGAGCAGTTTCTATTTGTACACATGCTGTGGACCATACTCAAGAGACACTATAGATGTAGATGTTCTTCCCCATCTAAAGAAATCCTATGCTACATTTTTGGATGGGCTGGATGAAACCTCTGTTACGACTCACTTTGAATGTTATGCTTGTTGTAAATTCAATGGCGATCTCTTTGGCTCCATTAAATCAAGAGGAGATAGATCAGCATTTGTGTTGGCAAGGTGGTGTAAACTTGGTGGCACAATTGACACCTCTGGAGCTGATTTGAGACCAGGTGTTATTGATTATTTTATGAAACAAAATGTACAAGTAAATGGACATTATGTGACCTCTGTTTTGGCTTCTGTACGTTGGTTTCAAGCTCACCCATCAAGATACTCCTTAGGTGCTCCTGTCGAGGTCTGGTGCAAAGATCTCTTTGAACCTGAAGGTGAATCAACATTTATTCCAATTCAGAGAATCAGTGGAAAGTTTATACCAGCAATTGACATTCTCCAAGATGAACATGTCCTTGTGGTCTGTCCTCTTACACGCAAATTGCAGTGTTAGCTTTAGTGTTTGTTAGATTGATACCATTCATAGTTTATTTTATGTTCAAGTTTTATATCTTGATAGATATAGACCATTGCAGTTCTTTTTTCATCATCATACCTTTATTGACGTTTACTTTTTTTAATTTGTTGAAGGTGGCTGGTGAAGGCCAAGGCATCAAATTAAAATTGCTTTTAACTTCCGATAAGTCCTGGAAATGTAAAAAAAAAAATTAAATGAATAATTGAACATTAACATAAATAAGCCCACCAAAAAGTTGCTTTAGGAAAATGTTGGCCTGGTGCTTATTATCAGAATTTAGGTTTCTCAGGCCCTCAATGGTTACATTACGCAGCCAGTATAAAATTGTCATTTTTCTTATTAATTACTTGCGCTTTTGTTGGAAACTTAATTTTGTTTTTATTTGCAACCTGTTACAGTGGAACCTTGATTTAAAAAACCTGTATATAAAGAAGTCCTCAGTTTAGCGAATGATGCAATGCATTTTTCACCCTAGTGAAAGTAAAATATATACAAAAAACTTGATATAGTAAAACCTCATAATGTTATGAACATATTTTGTGAGACCCATGGCCCTTCTTTTTATTATAAGGGTTCCACTGTATGGCATGGACATTAGTAAGATTTCTTAGGGATTTTCTATATAAAACCATTAAAATGACTGGCAAGCAAGTAGTAATTTTTTGTACAGTTCATTTAGATTAACACCATGGAAGTATCAAATTCCTCCATCCCAGATCACCCCTTCCCTTTTTACTGTGCGCACCTTGTTAGACCCAAACAGACAATTGTTTTTCTTTTTTTTGGGGGGTGGAGGGGGGGAATATTTGCTATTCCTCCCAGCCCTCTTTTCTCCAAGGTCCACTTAGTAATGATTTCCTTCAGCAGAAAAAAAAATTTGTTATCATTGTTATCATTGCGTAGTCCGAAAAAGTCTGGTGACGAAAATCTTGAAGTTAACTACTCGCTGGTCAGCGGTCGTTTTGGCGCCTTAAAACAGAATCTGATGTTACGAGCAAGGCAAGGGCAAGATTATAGTAATTTTCAACATTTTTTATCGTGTTCATGGGTAGGATAAGCCGTGAAAACACAAAGGAGGAGATAAGACGAATGAAAAGAGGAAGGAAAAAACGGAAACGACTACAGAGAAACCTTAACAAAGAGAAGACACTTGCGCCTGGATTAAAGATCGAGAAGGCTCGCCTCGAGAAACAACGAAAGATATGCGACTATATAGCGAGAAAATATTATGATCGATGGCACTCACTTCTCAAGCGAGAGGAGGCTTCAAGAAAGGCTAGGACATTGATTCCAAGGCAATCTGTAGCGCAAGGGAAGGTGTGTACTATATTTTAAATCTTCATAGCCGGAAAGGTTTTTAAGCGGGTGCATCAATTAAAGTGGAGGAGGAGGGGGTGAGGGTGGTTTAGGGTCCTGTCAGAGAATGAGTCACTGCATCAACCTCCTGACGCTGTTTGACCAAGTCTTCCTCATTAGAATAAATTTTACCATCATCTCAAACTCTTAACTTCAAATAAAACAGCAATGTTGAAAGTGTGACTCCATCTACATGTGCTGATCTGACCTTGGTGTCACTGCATTCACGTTACCATGAGAAGAAATCGCTATTTAAAAATCTGTTTAAATAAATAAATACATTACAACATTTAGAGAGGCATTTATTTATGATTTATTTCCTGCTCTGAAAAGGAGGGTTAACAAAGGATTTACAGTACATTAATTTTTGTCTTGCTGAAATGTAGGTCATTGCAAAAGCAACATGTGAATCCATTGTGGAAATTGACTGTGCCCTTTTGGAGCCCCCAAAAGATGAATCTGGAATGGAGGTGAAGGTACATCTGGGTTCTGGTGTGTTTGGTTGCTGCAACAAGATGTTTTACAGGGGCAATCCTGTTGCAGTTAAAACATTTTATTCTGCTACAGCAGAGGAGGTCAAACAGGAGGCAAGAGTCATGTCAAAGTTCAAACATGCAAATTTTCCTCTTCTTATTGGGATGTGTACTCTTTCAAAGCCTTACCATCTAGTGTCGTCCTTTTACCATGTTTTGGACAAGCCTTACACATTGTCTTTGGCACTGAAGAGCAGAATTTTGAACCTTTCGCAGGTTATTTGGCTGACCTTGATCAATCAGTTGGCTCAGGCAATATCCTATTTACATAAACAAGGATTTCTTCACAGAGATATCAAAGCAGATAATGTCCTTATCTCACATGTAAACAATGAGTATCGTGCCATATTAATTGATTTTGGCAAATGTGTAGCTTTAACAGCAGTTGGTTCCCTTGTGAAACATTTCACTCCTGAAGAACAAAAACTTTACAAAAGTAACCATGGTCACATTGCTCCTGAAATTGTCTGTGGGGCCAGTCCACCTTCACATGCCAGTGATATATTCTCTTTTGGAAGAGTGATCTGTGCAGTTGGTACATACCTCCAATGCCACTTCCTTTGTACTTTGAGGAAAAAGTGCATTCTTAGTGATCCTGAGTTAAGACCACAATTAAGTGAGATAATCGATGAACTAGAGGGGCGACTAAAATTGCATGTCAAGTGATTAATATATGTTTACTAACATACAATCCTGTTGAAACTGTTCACTGTTTCTTGGATTTTTTTTTGGGGGGGGGGGAGGGAGTGAGGAATCTGTTCTTTTTCCTACCCAGACTTGTTCCCACAAGAGCACTGAAAGCTTTCTCGATGGCACATCGTAGGTTGGCAAATGATGAGATGGCACATCTTGTCAGTCAGTGCTTTTGTGGTACTGCAATTGTGTAGGTAAAATTGTTACCCTGTTTGATTTGAAGCTTCGGATTAAGTCAACAGATTAATAGATGTTTCTGTAAAATTAATACAGTATGTCAGTTTCATAGGGAAATTTTCATGAATAAATAGTTTGAATATATTAAATGAAATTTACAATAATCATGAAATAAAAATTTCACTATATACATATACAATTGTATTGTACATATACAAAAAAAAAAATAAGAAGAAAAGGACTAACTACAGAGAATAACCAAGTGCTAACCCCATTGTAGTAATGCTTGATACAGACAGTTATTTTTTGTTGCCTTTATAGAGTGCTGGAAACACAAACTTTTATGTATCAATTATTCTTATTGTTTGTAAGTGACGCAGTAGTTATTACTTGGGTATCCGGATATTGGTAATTGGATAAAACTTGGTTCACTCAGTTTTGATATTGCATTTACATTTACTTTTAGTAAATCTATAGTATAAATTGAGATTTTGGTGCTATCCTATAAAGCACAGATGAAGACACTTTGCAGTTACATCAGGACATGCATGATAAATATTTAGATCTTATATCACTTTCTTCAAGAAATTTCTTTCTCAGGTGATCCTGTTGAAACTGTATGCTTCTGAATCTGAATGGTGAAAATTTGTAAGGGTCATCAAATGGCACATCTTGTAACTCAGTGCTTTCAAGTGACAGAAGTGTTTCTTCTACCCATTCTTTAATTATATACCAAGGTATTTGATTTGTAAAGTTATTTATTTAGTTTAATTGTATATGAGAGTTTCTTAGGAATTATTGTGACTTGATTTTTGAAGACATGATCTATATAAAACATGATTTATATTGTAGACAATTTGTTCAGCCCAATCAAAATAATTTGTCAGTTTTGTGTGATAACAGCTAACATAATAATAATTTCCACATGCAATATATGTTTGCAGTGTTTATGAAGACAATAAAATGTTATATCTGTGGTAGGCAGAGGCCTGCCACTTTTGTTTGTTCTATGAGTTTTTTTTAATAAGGAGTGGATTACATGAGCTGAGTTGACTGTTTTCTAAGATCACATTATATGGGCAGGCCAGCCTGACTCTTGTCATCAGCCTCTAAGTGGATGATTGACAGGCCTGTGGCCTGAATTGTTACTTCCCTCAGATTTCTAGCAAAGGTAAATAGATCAATCTCATTTACTTCCAATTTCATCTATATAAAATTTTATTCTGAATACAGTCAAACCCAGTTAATCAGCCACCCTTAGGGAACTGGCAAATGGCCACTCAGTAGGGGTTTTATTTTTGTTTGTTTGACATCAGAGCAAATTTATAGCAAACGAACAGCTTTACTCAATTAGCAAATTAGAGTGTATTAAGTGCAAAGGTACTTATTTCTATTGCAAGTAAATATGGTTGAAAAATGCTGCAAACAAACTGTTTTGCATAATGTTTACTTGTAATTGCATTAATAGTAAATATGTCACTTTTGCACCGGAGGCAAATGCTTGACAACTATGTGTTAAAGCTCCAGGTTTACCTTGGTAGCAAATGTAAGGTAAATGTTAAGCAAATGTAGTATTTACATCACATTTGCAGGCAGTTTTGTCAGGTACAAATACTTGAGTTTACCTTCAGTTTACAGCTGGTGCAAATTCAGTTCAAATTTAGAGCCCCAAATTTGCACCACATTTGCACACCTTGACAAACACTAGTAAATCCATTTTTTCGTCCAGTGAGTAACTCGCGACCCGTAACCCGTCGGAAGCGACATAGCTGTTTGAGCTGTTAGCACTATTCCACATTTTAAGCCGCTTGTCCGTGTCAAAATGGCATTCAGATATCCCTCCTTTTGAATCGAAGTGGAAATTTGATCATGTGACAAACTAGTAGGGGGATTCCTCTCCTAGCAATCTACCGCGTGTATTTGTAAAAACCTTGGATTGCATTACATCACATTATATTGTATGTTGTTCCCATCAAGAACTTGTCGAAGTCTGCTTTGTCCTTATTTGGAGCACCTGCCTTCCTGTTTTTATTAACCAGAATGGTATTGACGTCACTTAACCGGAACATAACTTCTTGCCAGTCCCCTATGTCAGGGTGAATGTGACTTGCTGCATCTGCGTCTGTTGTTTTTGCTGCTATTCCCGGAACGCTACTTTGAAGAAGACACTTTCGTAGAAAATAGTGCCCAGCCTCCACTATCAATCTGCATGTCGGAAAAAGCCTTAAAAGAGTAATCTGTTGAACCACTGTTTGGATCGATCCAGTAAAGTCAGCCACCACGTCTTTTACCTGAATGCATGAAGAGCGATGTAACCGCTTCCGCTAAAGCTAAATTTTATCATTTCCAAGAGGAGCCGCGAAATATTTCCTGGCTAGGTTGTCGCCTCCGTGACTAATTCTTTTTAGAGAGAAAATTATAGTTAACGTTTCAGTTCAGGATAAGACCCCGTGTGATCAAGATCGTTTTTGAATAAAAAACAAGATAGACCCTAATCCTCGGTAAAGTAATAAAGACCCGCGAACGCTGTTGACCGCTTCTATATAACAACGCTCCAAGGAATAGGAAAAGGAATGAAGAAAGAAAAGATCCTCTATTGGTTTGGAGTTTATAGCATGCGCGTGTATTATCTCGGGAATCGAGATTCCAATTCTAGCTTGAAAAGAAACATTTACAAGCCACCTGATATTACATTAAAATTTGACCAAAATAAAATGATGTCGCTATGAAGGGAAAAGCTAGCGCTTCTATTTTTTCTTTTCAAGGTCACATTATCATTTTACGATTATTATCATTTTTTATCAAGTTATTTATTCGCTTTATCTCAAACTCACCTGATTTTAAAATATGGATATTGTGACTTCAGAAGCGACCAAACCAATCACCACTGATAGCCAAACTTTACCATTACACCATTCCAAGGCCTCTCGGGAAGCATTGTGAGCAGTGCCAGCGACACTCGTTGTACGTTTTCCAACGATTTTGTCTTTTTCGTCTTGAAAAAAAAAAATTGTGATGAAAACAGGTTCATAAAGTCGAATTTATGCAGACAACATTTGGTTTGGTGAAAATATTGCTTGAATTTGACAATACCCTGAAATACTAATTCACTTAATTGAAATTATAGGGGAAAAAATACAACCGCCATATAACTTAATTTCAAATGCATTATCTATGCTATATGCAGGAACTTAAATTCTCATTCATAACTATAAATCGACTGATGCACGGATAGGATAACGCCGGAATTTTTATATCAGGATATATGTCATAAATGGGGCATGGTTTATTTTCCTGATTACTAACTTTTCATTGCAAAAATGATGTCCTTAAAGTGGCTTTAAATTTTTTCTTTCTTGTGGCCCACCTGTTTTGAAGTTGTTATTGTTGTTGTTTATTAGCGCTCTTCCGGGCTGTTTTCGTTATGGCAAACATCAGCAACTTTCTCTCCAGATTGTCGCAGAATCCTTAGATAGTTCTTTAGATTCTTATTAACTTTACCGACATAATTTATGTTTGGTAGAGTAAGGTTGATCTATCACAGTTAGAAAACATTTTAAGAGATCCAGGTACAAGTTTAGATAATAAGATTTAAACTTTGAGCCACAAGTAACTTTTGATGCACTAAGACAGATTTGGCTTACCATCGTTCCTCTAAGAATGAGATTCTTATCCTCTGTAAAGTTAGCAAATCCAACAAATCGATCAGAGTCGCATAGCTTGCATTTGAATATTTCTTGGTAGCCATTAACGGTTCCAAAGCTGTAAGATTGACATCGCTCTCCATCCACACACTCAAACTGGGAGGAACTTTCCGAATCCACTTCTATTTTTTTTATCATTCTTCACTTTAGTTTTTGCCCTGCTACCTTTTAAGTGAGGTTAACAGCTCCCAGGTCTGCTTCTGAAATACGGCTTATGCCGTACAAAAAAAAAAGAAAAGAAATGTTATGCAAAGATGCATGTTTTTCTTGACCTTCAGAAAGTTTATGATGAGGAAAAGCGATTGAATTTTTAATTTTTTTTTGCCAGACTAGACTAACAGGTACAAGGAAAGTACCAGAATGAAAACAGAGTCAGCCGTTGAATTATCACGCGACCGTTCTTTAAACCATCAATCAGTAGGTGTAAAGTCAGTATTGTCTGGATGTTTTCTTGACTTTCCATCAAACAATTATTGTGGGCGAACAAACTGTTTCACCCGCCAATCAGTAAGATTTAAACGGAGAGCTATTAAGAGAGGATGTCAGCATCCATCGAACAGATTTGAAATATTGTGGCAAGTCGCCCAAAATTCGTTTTCTCTCCTACTTTCATATTTTGTAGCCCAATACGTTCTAATAGTTGTGGTGTAGTTTTTTTTTGTGAAAATGTATTTTAGTTTTCGAGAAATTACTTTTTCGTTCGACCACTCAAATATGCAAATTTTTACCGTGAATATTACTCGAGTTGTGTGACCTCATGTAACGAATGTACTCGACCTATGGTATTTCTGTGAACACAATCCTTTGTTTTATCATCTAAAATTAATCCCCTGTCGTTATTGAAGGTGGCAAAGAAACATTTATTTTTTGGTGAATATTTTTGTCTGACATACTTTTCCTATGTCGAAAAGTAGCATCAAAACAAAGACAGTTTTAACAATGACCGATATGACACAATCAACTGAGCTTCAAGCTTTGAAAAGACCAAAGGATGGTTATAAAGTTACTGTAAAAATTTCCTTGTGTATTTGTGTTGTTCTGTCTTGAGACGAACTTAAAGTCCGGAAAAATTTACTTTTTATCTTTATAGCGACTATGAAATGTACATGGTGCGCCTACTTGTAGCCACCGTTAATTGGCATAAATCACCACAATTTGTAAAAAAGGCTAACGTAACACTCTAACCTTGTTTATTTATGATTTTATAAGCCGTTTCGATTATTATATTACGCCTGGGTATTACTTTTTGCTCAGAGCTCAGGTTTTGGGTTGTGTTTTCCCCTCCCTCATTTATATCATAAGCTAATCACGCAATAATTGATACCGACACAAGTGAATGTTTACCATTTATAAAGATTTTTGTTTACATTGAATTGAAAATATTAAAATATGTGCTTTTATTACTAATCGTTGTTTCAGCGGCAGCGAAGCAGTTAAAAGCGGGTTGTTGCTTCAACGCTACTGAAATTTTTAGTATTCAGACAGGCGAGCAAAGTGTGATGCACTGGGAATAAAAACTTTTAGGTGCCCTTTACATGATATCTGAATGAGTTTTGTACAAGAACGAGTTCATACCAGTTGTCTTATAATAACGAGCGTAAATTTTATTCGAAATGAGTCATTTCTGAGTGAGTTTAGTGGGGTTTTCATTACAGAACGAAACACTCATTCTGGACGACCTTTTCTACCTGTACAATGTAAACGCGGCACAGCTCTCATATTCATATGAATCCTCTGTAGGAGCGACGGAAGTATTGAAAAAGACAGAAAAAGGACATAAACAGAAAACAGGCTAATTGTTACCACTCCCACACGGATAAGACTCAAGCACCTTGTACAATTTTATAGCGATCGTTTTTGAAATTCCAGGCACGCACCCCCGCCCTCTTATGTAAAGGGTCCCCTGCAGCACACTTGACATTTAGCAAGGACAAATTCTGATGTGATTTTGGCGAAGAGAGACATGTTTTGTCAGCGTCTAATTGCTAGTGCGGAAGGGTCCTTTACAACCGTGGGCAGAAAGACAGAAAGACAACAGAGTGTTCAGACATTAGTTTAGAAAACTCCGCCTGTGTCTGAATTTTTGGTGGGCAATTAACCAATTCCTAGTCGAAACTTAACTCTGAAGTCACGCGTAATTTTGCTCACGGTGGTAAGTAGCCTACTTGCCCAGATTGTACGAATCCAGACATCTTGAGTACTATCTGTGATACACTCTTGCTAATTCCCCTATCAGCTTTTGGAATCGACTTAACCCTACCTTTACCATGGCCGGAAATTTCTTTTGGCACCCTACATCTGCTATTGGAACCACGATTCCACCCAACACCGAGATTTGATCTGTGAGTGGGACGATTTGTAAAATCATCGATATTTTTTGGCGTCCCGAGGATGCCGGAACGCGACAAAACAAGATCAACTTCATTTTCTGGATCTGAAAACTTGCAACTGCGCAAGTGACTTGAAATGTCTGTTTAACAATCACGCAAGGGAACGACTTGGTCTTCTCGATAACTAAACCCACAAGTTCCACCAGGGACGATTTAACTAAATAACAAACCTCCTTGTTAGCATGTTAGATGAGACGCTTATAAAACAGATCAGTTAGCTAAATCAGTATGTAGCTTGTCAATCAAATTGACTATAGTAAACATACATACATTTTCAGCCGGCAAAGGAATCATTGATGGATCTGGACATTTTAGATTTCTGAATGCAGTAATTCCTGAAAGGTTTTTCTAGATGTCATGCAAAAAAGGAAAAAAAACCCATATCTTGGTATTTCGGAGTTTGATTTATCTTTGAATTTCTGTGTCACGCTTGTCACGCAACTGATATAATAAGTTAGAGAAGATATATAAACTGGAACTGAAATCTGGCTAGAACGCGGTAGAGCATAATTAACGTGATCATCGAAACAGCTAATAAAACCATAAATAAACAAGGTAAGAGTGTTATGTTAGATGTTTTTGCAAATTGTAGTGATTTATGCCAGTTAACGGTGGCTACAAGTAGGCGCACCATGTATATTTCATAGTCGCTATGAAGTAAATTTTGCCGGACTTTGAGTTCGTCTCAAGATAGAACAACACATATACACAAGGAAATTTTTACAGAAACTTTAAAACCATCCTTTTTTCTTACAAAAGCTTGAAGCTCAGTTGATTGTGTCATATCGGTCATTGTTAAAACTTTCTTTGTTTTGATGCTACTTTTCGACGTAGGAAAAGTATGTCGGACAAAAATATTCACCAAAAAATAAATATTTCTTTGCCAGCTTCGATAAAAACAGGGGATTAAATTTAGATGATAAAACAAAGGGTTGTGTTAACAAAATTACCTTTGGTCTAGTATATTCGTTATATGAGGTCACACAACTCGGGTAATATCCACGGTGACAATTTGCATATTTGAGCATCGAACGAAAAAATTATTTCTCGAAAACTAAAATAAATTTTTACAAAAAAAACTACACCACAAATATTAGAACATATTGGGCTACAAAATATGAGAGTAGGTGAGAAAACGAATTTGGGCGACTTGCCGCTGTTTGTTTAATGCATACTGACATTAGCTCATAAACTTTTCTCAGAAGCAAGCAAACAGAACAGTTTGTGTCATAAAATTAAGATGAAACTGTCCGTAGACCCGTCCAATCCAACGATTTGTTCAGATATTACAGCCCTCCGCTAGTCGTGCTTAATGACAATGAACCTTAGAGCAGCAAAATGCTGGACCTTGCTCGGACAATAAATGAGACAAAACAACTGTCAGAAATTGGCTACAAAACAAGCTAGATCAATATAATTCTACGAAATAACAGCAAGGGTTTGATGGGAAAAGTATAAGTGAAATGTTATTAACCTAGAAGCTTTATTATAACTATTACACACTTATTAATCACATGGAAGATATCTCTATCTCTTGATAGGTGAAGATTTTCACCAGATATGTGCGACATTTCTTTGTCTATATTGGACTGAAGTGATGCAAACGACTTGCTCTGCAACAACAGTAACTGCAGGGAATTGATCCCTATTCCTACATAAGAAATTGAGGTAAATCAAGTACTAGCACCTTTCTTCATATAATATAATATCAAGCAGTATGGCAGCCTCCGTTTTTAAGGAGTTACGATAGAAATGAATTGCAAGTTTAGTTTGCATATCAAGGTGAAGTTCTATGAGGCCAAAAATATTTTGATTATAGTCAAAAGCCTGCGCAAAGAAGAGTCCCCTTAAAGTAAATAGGTAATCTTTTCGTGCGATTGTGCTTTCAAAAATGTTTCTTGGCCTTTCAGTTGATGCAACTAGTATTTGTGACCTTACCAAAGCATGCAAAGTTTATAAAAAAGTTTTGCAATAAAAGCTACATATCAGTTGATTATTTTATTCACGAACCTTAAGATTAATCTTAATTGATTAAAACATGAGGATTATTTCCTTAATTTTTTTCTATCGCAGTTGTGAAAGAATCATGTGTGCGCTTTATTTAATAAGAAATATTAATAAGAATAATAATAAAGATGATAAAAAGATACGTTCACCTCAGAAGCAGATCCTGTTTAGGACCAAAGCTGTTTTAATAAATTCACTTTTAATTATTATTTCGTCATTAATATGAAGTCTTCGATTTCTCATATTTTTTTCTAATTTTCAGACCTTCTATTTATTTGCCATGGAACATCTTGATGTGCATTTTCATTATGATGATTTTTTTAGAATTATTATAATTGTTATAATTATTATAATTATTATAATTATTACAATTGTTATAGTAATTCTTATTATCATTATCATTGTTGCTGATCATGAAGGCTTAAACACACATTTTCTAAGATACAAATCATGCTGGTCCAAGTTTGATCTCGATGTGCTTTAACGAATAATCTTGTCCCCGAAATGGTTCCCATGTAATTCGTTGTGCGTTTCCTCCTCCTTGGTACAAACCATTTGGATTTGCGTTATGGCAGTAGTTGTACCACCAGGCGCCTTTATAGTGAAAGGCACAATTCTTACTGTTATCGACGTCGTTGTCTCTGTCCTTGGTTGTAAACTTCATATTTCTGATATGAAAAAAGAATTTTTTTATGAAACTGAGGAAGAGCTAAACAACAATGCTACTGATAACATTGTATGATCAGCAATAAGGCTGCATTGTCAGCAAGTGTAGAAAAAGAATAATCCCCCATCAGGCAAGTGAAAGACAAATGGTAACGTTAGGAATCAACAAAATACATTTTATGGTTAATAATGTACCGTAGAGGAATGTACTAGCACCAATTCAAAAGGAGCTATAATTGTCAGCAATATGCGTCAGATATAAGTTGGATCTTTTGATCAGCAATGTTGCCTGTAGCAGTACATTCTCAGAAAGAGATGTTTAACTTGAATAAGTGTGGAGATCTTCATCTTCAGCGGGTAATGAATACTTTTCTCGGTTCTTGCGCAGAGCTCTCAGGGCTAGCTTTATATTACTATTCGCTAAGCATTATACGAAAAACTGAAATGCCTGAAACAAACCTGATAGGCCTACTGAGAGATAGTAATGCATCGCCTGCGGTGCCTCGGTATGTATCGATCGTTACCCGGTAATCATTGCTTTCTTCGGCCACAAAGAAGGTCGTGTACTCGGCAAATCTTCGGTCGCCTTCGTAATCCTCCATATCAATTCGAAACACCATGTTGGCAGATGCAGTGAGACGGTGAAGGTAGTCATTCCCAAGCCAAAACTCTTTCCAGATTTCCAAAGCCTTTTTTGTAAGATTCCAAGTCGACATAAAAGTCTACAGAGCCATCCATGCGCCTTTGAAAGGTGGTCCATCCTCCACCATTAGTTGTCATGTCACACAGTACTTGGAAGGGTTGTTCTTCATCAGGGTAAATCAAATACACTCCGTCGGAAGTCAAGCCATTTTGATAATGGTCAAGACAGTTCCCAGGACAATCTTTAACAACGCATTTGTCCCCCAATTATTTCCATCGGAAAGGAACAAAGCCAGCGGAAAAATTAATGTCATGAATTTCACTTTTTCATCTTAATCACTTTACATGGAAGAAAAAGAACTCGTTTTGGTGGGTCCAGTAATAGTGACACTAAAAAGCTGATCTGAAATTCTGCTCCAAAAGTACAAAAAAGTCGACAAAATTTGCTTTCAACTTGCTTTACGACAAGTAATGGAAGGGTTCTAAAATTAATAAAAAACCCTTCGAGCTTGCTGGTCTGTAGGCTGATAACATCCTTGAAGTTTTGCTACTCTACCAATTACTCATTTTTCTGACAAATATCTCGACGCGTGTTAAAACCTGGAACACCGGGTAACCATGAACTATATTTTTTCATCGAATATTGAGGTTTTTTTATTAGTTTTTCCGCGGTGTTCCGGCATGTTTCAGTGTTCTGGTATTTTCTAGGATATTCCTCGTTTTCCGGCATGTTCCGGCATGTTCCCACATTTTTCCGGCGTGTCCCGGCATGTTCCAGTGTGCTAAACATCTTGGCCGCCGACATTATCAGCCGATATACCAGTCACCTGAAGTGGTTTTTTTTCCTAATCATATATTGGTGTTATAGCATCCTGCAAAGCGTGAAATGAAAATGTCCTGTCTCAACCCTATTTGTTTCCGTCATAACTGGCCATAAAATTTCTTACCTCATGCAGAATATTATTATGGCATATTAGTTTAGGGGATTTCCTCTCTATCTCCAACAGAGTGGACGTGAGTTGATGTTCTCCCTCGCCATCTAACTGTTTGTTATATTCGAAGTTGCCTGTTTCACCTTTCGTAAACTCTCTTTGTCTAGTGCTTATTTCCTAGTTGAATCTGCACCTCGGCACTTAAAAGCGTCTCAATTACACCGTTCACTCTGTTAGAGAAAATCCATCCCCAACTATATAAATCCATAGCTGTTAAACTACAAAGATCTAACCACGTCCATCCTTACCTCTGCTTCACTTACAAAAGTAAGTGTTTGATCTGTAGTCAACCACACATATTTCACTCTCTGTGCACGGAATATCTTGTTCGCAGGTGCTCTAAAAGTAAGGAAATAAAATTGCCTTACATATATATTCATACTTTAAAGTTGAAGGAGGGCTTTTTCGTTAAGTGGGCCAAGAACTTCCTGCCTTTTGTCGATCTTACATCTTTGAAGAGAAAAAGCTGGGACAGTTTTATTTTTGCAAAGTCTAAGAACAAACTAATCTCACAAAGGTGGAAATGAAGACTCGATTGTATTCCCTTTACAGTCATTTGAGTGTCTGATAAGGTTTATCCATATTTCAGCTTTTTGTTATTAATTAATTTTCCATTTTGTCAAACGAAAGTCTCTATAGAATTTAGATTATATGATTTCATTTCACAGTAAAGTTTGTCCTCGTAAGATCACTATAGTGTAGCATTCTCTTTTCTGACAAGAAACCCTGCCTTTTTTTACAGGTGCTTTAAGGCACCAATAACTTTGGCAGATCATAGTTGGTTTTCACGGAAATAGCTGTAATGTGTCGACAGAGAAGTAAAACAATCATTCATTATCAACTGGTAATTCATTAAGGTAGATAGAGACAGTACACGTATGGAATTCCTAAACACTCAGCAGTAAATTTACACCGAAGGAAATACACTTAAAACGAGCCGGATGACATTCAAGTTCATCAAAACATCTATTTTTCACAAATTCCCTTCTGAAGGGCAGACTCTATTAAATAATTTAGTATTGTCACCTGTATTCCTCTGTAAATAGCTCCATCCTATTTCGTAAAATTCACGCTACTGATAAAGCGGTCCGAGTCACCTAGTTGGCATATACTTATCTCCTTGCCATGGATGGGGAGGAAGTTGTAAGATAAACATCGGTCTTCAGAGATACATTCAAACTGACAAGAGATCTCAGACGCGACCTCAAAGTCTCTGAGGACACTCCCGTTGAGTTTTCGATCTTCTATCGCCTTTGCGAAATTAGCAGCCTTAAAATCGGGCTCCGACAATCGATTTGAACCTTGTGCGATAGCCGTAAGTGAAAACATCAAAAAGGTCAATAGGTACATGTTTAGTTGTTTCATTTTTATCTTGCCTTCGACTCAAATTGATTTGGCTGAATTTTCAAACTGGTGGCGCTTAACTCTTGAGAAATTTCAAGGATTCCTATTCATAATTTTAAAAGCGGAGTTACCATTCTTGTGACTTAATTTACATGCAAATTATATATATCACTAACTTCCCAATATGCAATATCCATCTTTTACGTCCTTCAAAATAGCAATCATCATTTGCATCGTCACGATTATTTGGATATTTTCGTGGCTTCTGATGAAAACATTTATTTAAAATGGACAAAAAGCATTCCTCAATCCAATCAGAGCATTTTCATTCGGAAAGCTGATGTGTTTTTATTTTTCTTTCGCGGGACAACAAAACAGCCTGTCACATTTGTGTGGCAGCTAACGCGAAAGATAGGTACTTGAAACTGGTAACAAAACAAGGTGAATTAGCATAATTCTACCAAATAAGCCGGGAAAAGGATGTAAAAAGTAACAAAAATTAAATTTCAGTATTTATATGACAAGGTGTCGTGATGTTCGCCAATCTTTTGTATTCAATAATTAATTTTGTCAAAACAGGAACTCGAGAGAGAGAATTGGCATGGGCGATACCAATTCTATAAGAGTTCTGTAAACATTTATGCGATGTACTTGTATCGTTGCCACAGATAGATTACAAATTTTACCAGCCAAGCAGAGAAAATAAACGGTTGAATATGTTTCAATATGTAAATGTGATTAAGGTATTTCACCAGACGCACACAATAAAAGGTGTCAAATATTTTGCGTTGTTAACTCCGTTTTGTCTAATAACACCATCCTTAAAGGCATCAAAGGATTATGATTCTCTGAAAGTGAATGAAAAATTACATTTTAGATACATACTTTATTTTTGTTTGCTACTTCAGCATCCTGGTCGCTTTCGTTTTAAAGCAGGAACTCCTAAGGTGTTGCAAACCAACTTGAAAGCTATATCAGAAACAGAATCAGTTTACGCGTCACAGATATCTGAGCCTTGTAAACTACTATTTGCTAAAATCTTACAGGTACAGGCTACAAATTTGAAATCATGCTGGTCGAAGTTTGATCTCGATGCGCTTTAAAGAATAATCTTGTCCTCGAAATGGTGCACATGTGACTCCTTAAGCGTAACCTCCACCCTGATACAAACCATTTGGATTAGCGGCACGACAGTCACTATACCACCAGCCACCTTTATATAGCACTGCATAATTTGCATCCTCATAGACGTCGTTGTCCTTGTCCCTAGTTGTAAACCTCATATTTCTAAATTTCAAAATAAAGAACTTCTTGAGAAAATGAGAAGCTGAATAGCAATGCTACTGAAAGCAACACATATCCAAGAAGCACTGCATTGACACAAAATTGTAAGAATGCCCATCAATGCCTTTCGAATGCAAATATATAAGCAAGTAATTTAACGTTTAGTCAGAGGTCAATCAAAAGTATGAGTCGGGTAGAACTCGCATAGATTTGCCAGAATTATAGTCAGGTAACCCATGTTACACGGAGAGAAGTAATTCTGATGTAGGTAAAATGACGTATTAAAGCACCGAGAGATTAAATAAGTGGAAAAGACAGGTCTAGAGTCCTCGGTGCCTATCGTTGAGTGAGGTGCAATTCTGCAATTTACAGTTAGCTTCCCCTCTCTCATTGCAAACCAACCGGGGATAGCAAGTTAACCTCTTTACTTATACCTGTATGGCTCGATCATAAATAAAACAATTTTCGAAGAAAGAGCCAAGCAAATGAGATGTACGGATCTTCAGCTTTCCTCAGTTAAGGATCTCTGGCACATTCTTAGGCAGGTACACTTCAGAGGTTTCCCAACATCTGTATTTATTCAGGTAAGCACCGGAAAATACAATGAACAAATCATACCTGATGGGTTGAGAGTGAAATTGCAATGAGTCCCTTGCAGTGCCTCGGTATACGTCGATCGTCACTCGATAATTATTACCGTCGTCGGTCCCAGAGAAAGTCGTGTACTCAGCAAATCGTCGGTCGCCTTCATAATCCTCCATATCAGTGCGAACCATCATGTTGGCAGATGCAGTCAGACGGTGAAGATAATCGTTCCCTTGCCGAAACTCGCCCTCCAGATTTCCGAAGCCTTTTTGTATGAATCCCAGTCGACATAAAAGTCTACAGAGCATTCCATGCGCCTTTAAAAGGTGGTCCATCATCCAACATCAGTTTTCATGTCACACAGCACTTGAAATGGTTCTTCTTCATCAGGGTAAACCCAGTACACACCGTCAGTTGAGGAATCATCTTGATAATAGTATTTTTGGGGCAATCTATGAAGTAAACATCTGAGGATATAACTCACTGAGAGTATCAACGTTATTGTCTGTATTGAAAATAAAAATTAATGGCGTCATAACCTTTAGGCCTGCACGCTCAAAAGTAGGAAAACATATAACGTTATATGACTCGCCTGACATCCCGTGCGCAATCACAAAGAAAGCTTCTTACTGTGGACTTGTACTCGGTGGAAATAAAGAAGTGAGAAAGTAAGACCCGTTTTTCGATGAATTCTGATTTTCTTGTTCTGACTCTAAAAAATAAAGAGAACAGTTTTTAAAGTAGGGTCTTTCTTTTGGTTTTACCGCGTGCACTTGTCTTTCGGGTCCTATTTAAACTGAAACAAAAATTTTCGAAAGATTCGATAAGTAGTGGTCATGTGTTAAAGTGCTTATTGACTGACAGGGCCATACTGGAATATATTCGGCTCGTGGCGAAGACTCAAGGAGCTCGCTGCGCTCAGTCTTTACATTATGACCCCGAGTTAAATATTTTCACTCTCCAGCCCTCCCACTCCATTAAATTCAATTCAACGCCTCATAGCTCTCTAATACTAACACCAACCAGTATTATAACCTGTATTCCTTTAAACAGTGCTCCATCTTCTTCGGTGAAATTAACTCGAAGGCGATTATACGATGAGTGAGGTATCATGGAATTAGAAATTAGAAACTTCTATGATAATATCGCTAAGGATATGGCTCCTTGACAATATCAAATTATCATTTGTAATAAAGTGGCCTCAAAGTTTCTACCAATTCTTCAAAATATGAATATATTACCCAGATTGTATACCATTCCGACGACTTAAGTAACTCGCATATGCACGCCATTGCTGTCCCATATTCGAAGTCAGATAACAATAGCCGTTATTGGATTTTGTTGAGCACGGTAGATGTACACATTTTGTTCAATCTGTTAAAGAGGACACTAATCTCTGAGTCTGCAAAAGCTTGAGTATCGAGATACGAAGGATCACTGGGTCTCCAGTTACCTTCTATACACTTACAGAACTGAGTGTTTGATTTGTAGTCAACAAGACACCTTTCATTCTCTTTGCACGGATCATCCTCCATGCAGGGGCTCTAAAATTATGGAAAAAATAGAAATAAACGAACATCCTTTCGAAAGTTATTTGGTCTTAAATGCTTTAACTTCTAAAAAACTATTTACCAAATGAATATTTGAGCACCTGACAACTGGGTGAGAAGTGTACTCTCCGTTTAAGAAAAAAGGCTGCAATCTATTTTAAAATCAAATCTTGATTAATGAGCCGTACGATGGTTGACATTGAGTAAAATAAAACATGCATTTCTATAGGCTCCCCGCCCGAAAGTCCTATATCATTAAAATCGAGTTGTGTCATAACCTTTATTCCTTTATATAATGCTCCATCTCCTGTTGAAAAATTTACATGACCAGAAAATAGGTCAGAATCGCTTAGCTGGCATCTGTTTGTCTCCTTTTTTGCGATGGATGGAAAGGAATTTGTAACAAACATCGGTTTTCAGAGATTTATTAAAACTGACAAGATATATTCAACTGACTGATTTCAGAAGCCACCACAAAGTCTCCCATTGAGTTTTTATCTTTATGGCCTATGCAAAACTAATAAGTCATGGTTGCTTGTACATATAGAATTTCTCTTCACTATGCGCGCCCATGTATTATTCTCTATTTATCATATAATGAAACACTGGATAGCGTTGAAGGCGCGCTCCGATTGGCTACTCAAATTCCGATTATCCTCTGCTAATCACTTTTGAAATCATATTTTTTTGCTACATTATCTCTCTGTTTTAGTATATACTAATACTATTACATCCCGGTATTGGTGGTGAGCAGTGGATATTTACTTCGCCGTCGTGCGCTTATGTAAATATCTCTCATTAGCCACCTATACTTCCGTTAATAGTCGTTAAGTAAATGATGAGGCTTTCCGTAAAATCGCCCTTTGTTCTGATCGGCTGCCGTGATTATTCCACAAGAAATTGAACTAGCATGATTGAAGTAGTTCGATAAGTAAAGTACTGTATTTGAAGACCTTGATAGAAGGGGTCTTTTGTAGGTTCACCGGGAAAAGAAAAGAAAATTATACAATCGATGATAAAGAGGTATGGAATGAAAATAAACAAAGAGGAAATGAAATCGGCATTGCTTCTTTGCATGCAGGCCATACATTATTTATGCGAGAAGTTCTTTCACTTTTTCTTTCTTTTTTTGAAGGTATTACTCGAAACAAATCTTATCATAATGTGCATCTTTCCCAATGTAACTTTTCCAATCAGTGTTATGGGGAATTGTTTCATGGAGCCAGATCCCGCTATTAATGTCTTTGAAGGGAGCGAATGTCGGAAAATTAAAATTAATTTTGCACAAAAGGTTCTTATTACGGTCATCTTTTCATACAGTCTCCATTGTTTGAGAAGTTGTTTTCTCTGCGATTTTTACCAATTTCCATCCTTAATAATTTCTTTTTGTATAGGAAACGATTTACGCTACCGATTAATTCAATAGGTGACGGCTTGACCAAACACCATGTGCCTCTTTTTACTGTTTAAGTGTCAGGACACTATGGCAACAGGAGGCACTTAAAGGAACTTATCAGTTGTCGCTCAGTTGAACTTAACACTAGTTAAATTATTTCGCGTGAAGGCGCACGCACCATGTCGGTTCATATTTTCAATCTGATAGTGGTAGAAATAGAAAGAACTGGATGTGTAGAAAAAAACAAGGTCAAAGTTAGCCCAGTATTCCTAGTCAATGAAAGAAAAAACTAGGCCGCCCGACAACAACAAAATTACAGCTCTGCGTTAACCATGGATATGTATGAGCAACACATATTTTTCCTGTCCAGAATAGTCATTAAAGCGTATATTTGAAACCGTTTTTGAAACTCTTGATGTTTTCTTAAATTTTGCCGTTTCTTTGTTTTTGCAAAATAATCTTATGTGCGGACGCATTCATTTTCAACCAGATTAGTTCTTTCTTTTATAAGTAATACATTCATCTTAAAATATTTGTTTTTGTTTTTGTTCTTTGGGAGTATGCTTATTTTCCACGGAATCCTCAATTTCGGTTTGAATAGTATTCGCCTCGAGGTTTTAATCTGAAACATATCTGATATGAGTTTTTAGGTATTATTTTAGCATTAATAAACTTTTTCCTTACCGCTAAACTGTAGTGATGATAAGAGTTGTTCCAGTTAAGTTTGTAAAGAACAGGAGTGTCCCGTTAGATCCGCTTCAACTGTAAAGTTGACAGAGATGCAAAGTTCGTGTCGGATGCAGTGAAGGCCACAGGCCATTGAATCGTAGACTTTGTAAGATGCCAGTTGATCAATGTTTAGCATTCTATTCAAATACTCGACAAAATAAACATTATTCTTTTCATCAGATCTGCGATATTGTTCACTAGTAGTAATAGTAAAAGCTGTTAGAATTTTGAAGAACTGGAGCAAAACAAGAAACTTTGACATTGTGGATTATTGTTCGACCCAAGCCGGATAGAAATGATCAACGCCAAAACAAGGCCCTTTTTAAAACAGCAATATTTAGTTTATAAACTGCTAATAACATGACAACTAAGAAAAAAAAAAGGTGATTGACTTGAATCAGTAGATACAAAATTAGCTATTTCATTGATGTCAGTAACTGATTGGTGCGCCCTCCCCTGCGAATGAACATTATTCACTCATTAGCGGGTGAATAATGCGAAGAACGCAATGACAAATCATTAGAGAAACTTGCGTTTCGACTCGTTAATGAAGCTGTTCCGAAAAACAGGAGGAATGGCCAGGGTAAGCCTATAGCATTTACGTAAAGGCGAGAAAAGCCATCAAATATAGTTGCACTCAAACTTAATACCTGCTGAACGTTGTAATCTTCAATGCAGTATGATAAAAACGTTTTGAAGCCTAAATGTGCCATACGAAACAAATTTCCAGTAGACAAGTTGAACTAGGTCGACAACTGTTTCAAAGGGCTGATAGATAACACGCCTGGACAAAACATGTTAGAATCTTTGCCAAAATCTAGTGGTCTGAAAAGCAGTTTCGAAACAAGTCCTAAATGAGTGTTTGGGGGTTGCCTTACGAGAAAATTCTATATATGTCATGCCCTAACTTCTGCGCATATACTATTCGTTTTTTTTATGAACCATAACACAGAGGCAAAATTAGTACGCAAGCTCCGTGTTACTGGTCGATAAATTGGAGTTATTGACCAAGCTTGTTCTGTTAAGATGGCTGGATACTAGCTGAGTTCTTAGTAACCGGAGACTAAAATCCAGCCATCTCTGTTTTCTATGCAAGAATTATCTCAAGTCAGCAAAATGGGTGTTATTCCCTTACAAGATTACCTTAATGACCTTCTGATCCTAGGAAATATGTGCCTCAACCATTGTGAATACGAAGCTGCTATGACCTACTTCGAAGTGGCCTTGAAAATTATACACTCAGGTGATGTAAACGAGGCTCTCGGAAAAGCAAAACTCTATCTCCTTGTGGGAACCACACACAAATGTAAGGGTAACTTCGAGCAAGCGAAGAACTATTATGCGCATGCACTGGACATTCATCTGAAACAGCTTCGACCTGAGCATGTACATGTCGCAGCTTCTTACAATAACCTGGATACTGTATACAGTGGTTTAGGTGATTTCCGCCAAGCAAAGGACTGCTTTGCACGTACACTAGACATTCGTCTGAAACAGCTCGGACCTGAGCATGTAGATGTGGCAGCCTCTTACAATAACCTGGGTATTGTATATAGTGATCTAGGTGATTTCCAGAAAGCAAAGGACTACCATGCATGTGCACTGGACATTCGTCTTAAACAGCTTGGACCTGAGCAAACTCATGTCGCAGCTTCTTACAATAACCTGGGTATTATATACAGTAATCTCCGTGATTTCCGCCGAGCGAAGGACTACCATGTAGGTGAACTGGAAATTCGTCTAAAACAGCTTGGACCTGAGCATGTAAATGTCGCAGATTCTTACAATAACCTGGGTACTGTATACAGTCATCTAATTAATTCCAGCACGTGCACTGGACAATCGTCTAAGACGTATCGGACCCTGGCATATAGATGTCGCAACTTCTTACAATAACCTGGGTAATGTATACAGTGGTTTAGGTGATTTCCGCCAAGCAAAGGACTGCTTTGCACGTACACTAGACATTCGTCTGAAACAGCTCCGACCTAAGCATGTAGCTGTCGCAACTTCATACAATCATTTGGGTACTGTATACAGAAATCTAGGTGATTTCCAGCGAGCAAAGGACTACTGTGTACGTGGATTGGACATTACTCTGAAAGAGCTCAGACCTAAGCATGTAGATTTTGCAACATCTTGCAAAAGCCTGGGTACTATACAGTGATCTAGGTGATTTCCACCAAGCAAAGTACTACCATGCACGTGCACTGGACGTCCGTCTGAAACATTTCGGACCTTAGCATATAGATGTAGCAAATCCTTACAATAGCCTGGGTAATGTATACGGTGATTTAGGTGATTTCCACCAAGCAAAGGTCTACCTTGCGCGTGCACTGGACATTCGTCTGAAACAGCTCGGACCTGAGCACGTAGATGTGGCAGCCTCTTACAATAACCTGGGTACTGTATTCAGTGATCTTGGTGATTTTCAGAAAGCAAAGGATTACCACGCACGTGCACTGGACATTCGTGTGAAACAGCTCGGACCTAAGCATATAGATGTCGCAGCTTCTTACAATAACCTGGGTACTGTATACAGAAATCTAAGTGATCTTCAGAAAGCAAAGCACAACCACGTACGTGCACTGGACATTCGTGTGAAACAACCCGGACCTCAGCATGTAGGTGTGGCAGCTTCTTACAATAACCTGGGTACTGTGTACAGTGATCTAGGCTGTTTCCAGAAAGCAAAGGACAACTATGCACGTACACTGGACATTCGTCTGAAACAGCTTGGATCCGAGCATGGAAATGTCGCATCTTCCTACAATAACCTGGGTACTGTGTACAGTGATCTAGCTTATTTCCAGCAAGCAAAGTACTACCATACACGTGCACTAGACATTCGTCTGAAACAGCTCGGACCTGAGCATGTAGATGTCGCAGATTCTTTCAATAACCTGGGTACTCTATACAGAAATGTAAGTGATTTCCAGCAAGCAATGGACTACCATGTACTTGCACTGGACATTTGCCTAAAACAGTTCGGACGTAATCATCTTAAAGTTGGAGAAACTTATGAAAATATTGGTGACGCACACAATGATCAGGGTCACGATGAGGAGGCGAAAAGGAACTATGATCATGCTTTGGCGATTTGTGGTCGAAATCTTGGCTCTGGACACGTTAAAGTTAGAATTATTCAGAATAAGCTGGCTCAATTATAGCAAAATACTCGGACGGCCTTTGTATATGCAGACACGCATGTTTGCTCTGTAACCTATGATGAAAATTTTGGATTACAGATGTCAAGCTCAGGCATCTCATCACTAAATAATCTTGATGCATGCATATTTGTTTCGTGCGAACTTCAAGACTAATTAATAACAAATTCCGCTATCGATACGATAAGGGTTGATCAATACGTAACCAACACTTTTTGTTAAATCACACCTACTTTAAGGTTTTTTCTCTTATTTTAAACATTTAGACATCTTGAAATTCTGAAGAGAAAGCCGTTGACTGCTTGTCATTGTGAGACATTAAGGTACTTATACCAAAACCACAATCCGATTGATTGGATCTCTTCATTTTCCTGAGTTTTATAGAAGTCAAAGTTAATTAAAGCGAACGCCCGTCCTGACGATTTTCAGGATCTTTAGTAGGACAATTTGTAAACAGGGAGAGATTTTCTGTTATGGAAGAGAATACATAATGTATTTTTAATTTTGCAATTTACTTTTTTTCCTTTCAGTATCCTTTTCGCATCCACATTATACCACAGCTTTCACTTAGAAATCTGTGGAGATTAGAATGGCTGCCTTCAGTGTTACTCTGTAAAGGTTGAATTTTTAATTTTATTTCTTGTCCAATTCGGTCACTTGCCGGAAAATGAAATCGGATTCATTGCAAAAAAATTTGTTAAAAAAGGGCAATTCATCCAGCAATCACATTCAAGGAAATTTTGACGGTCCTGATTAATACTAGTAATAGGACCGAGTGGAGTCCAATTCGGTCTGTAATCATACGAGTGATTAACAAAATCACCGACCGCGAAGCGATGTGTTACTAACGAGTATTACTACAGACATAATTGGACGGCATGCAGTCCCGTTACCCATCAATCAAAACAAGTACAAACTTTTAGAAAGAAACTAAACATCGGTTATACGTTTTTTAAAAGAAACAACAGTTAACTTGGCGAAATGCGAGACAACAGCGCGCGCGCACGACGCGTTCTGTTTACTTACACGGACATGACGTGTCAACTGTCCCTTTAACTGTCCTATTGCATTGTACATTTACAAGCATGACGCCTACTCTGTCCTATCAGCTCAAATCGGACTGGTGATCACGTTCAAGAATTTTGTTACAGTTTCATTATTTAATATGAAATCCGTCATGTTTTCGTAAGTAAAATTTTACATCGCAAAGCTTCACCATGCTTTTATCAATTACAGTAGACTTTTAATTTTTTTCTTGCAGTGTTTTCTAACTACATCTGAAACACAGTTTCTTTGTTTTGAGAACGCTACCAGTAAAAGTAAAAAAGCAAAAGAAAGCAAACTTGCTTAAACGTGATTGAATTTTTCAAATCGAGATTCTTGGTAAGCTTCGTAGGTAGTTGAAATGCTTAAAAAAGATTAATTGATATTCTTCGTACGGCCATTTCCGAAAACATCTAGTCACGCACAATGATACATTTTTGGTAATAGAATACAAAGTTTCCTTTAGAAATTGGAAAGGGTATGAGAGCGAGCTCTTCGTTTTTCACTCAAAGGGCGGCCGATGTAACTTCTGAGCCTTTCTCCCTTGCGATGAGCGGAGATCGCAATGAGGGACCTAGGCATGATCGCAGTCGCTCTGACACCATCGTAATTAGTATGAATTTTTATATTTATGCTAATTTGGCTATGTTTTTCATCTTTCCTGTTTTGTTTTGTTCTGTTATTTTTTTATTTGAACACGAAACTGTACATTCTATACGAGTGTTAAATGTGTTTGATTCTTGTTTTCGTACATGAAAACCTTCAAAACTCGGACTGCCCATTTACCATTGTCTTTGAGGATCACGTTATATCAACTCTCGTCAGACGATAGCCAAAGTTCAAAGCCGAGTTAAAACTATACTGTATTAGCTCCAAGCGCTATCCTTCTGAAATAGAAATAACTTCATCGTTGTTGAATACTGATTTTCTGTTTGTAAACACTCGCTATCAAATATCCAAGTATACAAAATAAACACAACTTCAAATAGCCAAGGTGTTATTGATCCCTCTCGTTATTTTTATTTTATCATAATAATTACAGTAATAATCCAATTGAATACAGCATTTATATTATTATCTAACTACTAAGAACGAAAATTTTTAATCAACCTCTATGAGCTGAATAGTGCTATTATAACTTGCACCTTCTTTGATATGCCAATGGATCAATTTGCTAAAACTTGACTAATTAAAGTTTTCTTATCTCATATAAGTACATAGGTTATTATTTTTGTTTTTAATGAGGGTCAACATGTTATATAATCCAATGAGTCAGAAAGCATGCATTTCCTGAACTCTGCAGAAAATATGAAGAAAAACCTGGTATTGTTCTAATAATAAAGCACATAATCAAGCAGGAAAAATGAGCAAGCATCAAATCAAAACTCTTGAAAACCACTTTGGAATCTTATGTCACGGTATTTTCTAACAGACAGAAAGAATCCTACACTACTACAAACCGTACTACGTTGTTAAACAATGCGTAAAAATGCTTACTAAGAAGCGACTCCTTCAGGCGATACTGTGATTATCTTCTACAAACCACTTCAGACTGTTCCTTAGTTCTCCTCTGACACAAACTCACTGTTTTTACCCAATACCTTTTAAATGCACAATCTTTGATGTACATCATAGTGGCTCTCTCTCTCAGTTTAGCTTGAAATGCATAATTACTCCTAGATTACTGAATTCTTGGAACGTATTTTAGAACATTCCGCCGGCCTCAAACACTAAAATTCTGGTAGAATAGCATCATAGTTACATAACCTCCAAGTCACCGTGAAAGGGCATTCTAGAAGTTAATATTTGATAATGACTTACCATAACAATTCTTGGTATTACATCCTCTCGTTTTAAGCCAATTAACACAATTCAATTACTTAATTCTACCTTTAATGCGCTTCCCATCTCCAGCTGTCTTAATTCGCCCTCAAAAGACTCCTCATAGCAGGTGTCTTAAAGGATCCCAATCAACCGCATGGGTGTTTTTGTTTAGGTGAGGGAAAGCTGAAACTTCTTGTGACTGTAGACACGATACATGAGATGATGTCACTGATATGTGAAGTAGCCATGGATACCATATCAGTCATAGATATGAAACACTAACTCATAAACCATTAAAACATCAATTAAATTGTCTAAATCTGAAAACTTATAACTTATCGTTAGAAAAAAAAATCGTTTTGTTAGAGATTTTTTTAAAGACAGCCAAAGATCGAGTGAAATTTGGTTCAACTAAGTTACGTACACAGATTGGTTCAATATAACTAAGTCCTCGTTTACCTCTAAATAGACGCAAAATTAACAAAACTGTTTTTTTCTATTTTGTATCTCATACGCTTAATAAAAAACAAAGACGAGATTATCGATTTCTAATTGCCATTTCTTCTCGTTAGATTGCTTAGAATTTATAAAAATTTCCTCGAATTTAACTGCCTACAGTTTTGTGTCCTCTTCAAAAGTATCTTCTTCATCGACAGCTTCGGTAGCCGAAGGTGACTTTCGACGCATTGATCTTGATTTTTCCCTTTTTCTGATAAAAAAACAAACAAACAAACAAACAAAACAAAACAAAAGTAAAACAAGGAAAAGAAAAGGAACGCTCAATCGCTATAATCTTGCAAAAGAATTATTTTGTAAAAAGCCCCGTTCTGTCATTTAATCAGTCGGTCAATCAGTCAATAAAATAAACTATCAATCAATCTTTCGGTTGGCTGCTAGGTTGGGCATACAGTTGTTCTGGCGATTGTTCAGCATTCGTTCAGTCAGTCGGTCAAGTAGTCAGTTTGTTGGTTTATCAGTTGCTCAGTCATTTTTGTCAGTAATTCAGTCAGTGAGTCCGTCAGCTGGTTAATCAGTGAGTAAGGAGGTTAGTGAGTCAGTTAGTCAGTGATGTAAGTCCGCTAGCGATTGTCACTCTTTCAACCGTTTAGCCAATAGGTTAAGGAGCTAGCTAGTTTGCAAATAAGTCAGTAATTCAAATAATTCAGCAGTTAGTTTGTCAGTGACAACGTCCGTCAACTTTGTTATACGGACAGTTTATATCTCTGGAGGAATTTGAACCTGTGTATATCCCCCTTCTCACTACTTACTTCTTTGCGGTGGAATGCCTGAATTTACCATCCCCTTTTTTCAAACTATTGTTCCGTTTTCCTAACATTAAAAAAACAAAGTAAAAAAATTACATATTTGATAAGGTACTTAACGCACTGTGGCAACTGCTTAACTTGATGAAACTGGTTAATGACACTCTAAATGTAAGAAAAACACAAATAAATAGATCATTGTAGGGTAATCCGCGAGGTAATGCTGGAGAAATAAACCGAATTGGCTGCTTTCGTTTTGTTTTGTTGGTTTGTTTGTTGTTGCTGTTTTATTTTACCGAGGTATTCCAAATAAATTCGCAACAAAATTCGTTTATTTGATGAAACGGCAAATAAAGGAAAAATGAATAAAAATAAGAACGAAAAAAATGCAACTTTTTTGCAAAATGTCGGCGAAACAAAGAGGATAGGATAATAAAGTGGAAGTAATTATTACATGAAAAACTGTTTTTGTGCCAAAGAAATTTGCATCGGGTATATTTAATGGCCTTCTCTTTTCTATCGAGACTCATCAAAATTCGCAACAGAACATTGCACTTTTTGCGAAACAAACCCAAAGCCAAATTAAAAACGGATAAAAGACCCGAAATACCCTGCTTTCGTGCTCGTGACATTTCAATTACCAGTTATCAAACACTTGTAATATTACACATAATAGATTCATGTCAAACTTTGGTATTTCTTAAGTGTTTGGTCTTTTTTATCTTTTGCTTGGCAATTTTCTTGAAAGAATTGCATAAGAATGTTAAAGCTCCCAAATGAGAATTACGTGAATCTATACTCCACTTGATGTTTTCATACTTATTGCCGTTCATTTTGGCCGCCACCTGTTATGCAAAATCTTAATTTATTGCGCCCAAATTTCGCTCATTTGCATTAAAAAAATTTCATCTCTTAGCCCTGTTTGGGGATAATTGATATTCTTTGATTTGACCACCAGTTCTAGTGGTAAGAAAGCCAACTGTGAAATTAAAAATTTACTTCATTTAGAGCTTGGCAATACCTAAGGAAGGTAATGAGACTCTGAACTGATCGATACGCAGGAGAGCTTAATAGACCTTAGAAGGTTCGTCCATCTCTACCACAGTAACACTGAATGAGTTGTCAAACAAACAAAGAATAGCGACCAATTTTCTAAAAAAAAAAAGGTTGGCTATACATTTTTAATAAATAAGGTAAGACAAGTTACCTTGATTTAGATCAGTATTCTCAATAGGTGCCGGTTCGATTTTTTCGGCTTCATCAAGTACTCCTTGAAACAAAAAGGTAAACAATGTCTTTCTTTTTATTTTAAACCAATGAACAATATTGTACCTTATTTCCCATTATCTCATTATTAGTGATTGTTTCAGAATCAAGTCAGACTATTTTGTTTTTCTTTATTTCAAATAATGACAATAACTGGAGACAAAATAACAAAGAAATTTTTCAAAACTTTTAAACCTAACAAAATTGTCTTAGAACACGAGATTTGTAGAATTTAGAACTAACGTAATGAACGATGAGGGTTGGATAACTATAATGATGTAAATGAACTGTGTTGATTTGTATGTACGAAAATATCCATCTGACCCAGATCCCTCCAGAAGTAGAAAAAAAAAACTACTATTAATACAACATATTGTGGAGTCTTGGCAATACAAGCTAACAGAACAGCAACGAAAACTTCAGCACGGAGCTTTTATCTACATAAAGATGACATTAGAGAAGAAACTTCAGCCTACCCTGTTGTGGATGACGAACATCAACATGAGCCAGTTCGATAACTACACCCTCGACTTCCCCTTGAAAAAAATAGTTAATAAAAAATATAGTCAGAGATTGTACTGTGTTGTCATTCACAGTTTTCATGTCCGTTCTGTGTTCACTAGAAGGAAAAAATGTCTTACCTCCCAAGCCGCCATGTTGTTCAATGTCTTCCATGCCCTGTGGGTTCCGTTGTTCTCCATCTCCTTGGCCTTTTTAAAGAAAGCAAAGAAAAAAATTGTGAACGAGCCAAGAAACAAATAAGTGATAGAACGAAGGATTTTTTGTGACGAACGCAGAACGAGATCTACAATTTCAAACTACTAAAAAGGTAATAGACAAGAAAGGTTGAGTGATCAAAATGATAATGATAAAATTCATTTGTGTGTATGAAAATATCCTAAAGTCATAGATCCTTCAGTTATAGAGGAACAGAGGCACAATATAAACTAACAGAATAGCATTGAAAACTTGACATTGAATTAGAAACTCTAGCCTTACCCTGCTGTGGATGATGCACACCAACACTCGCCAGTTCGATTTCTTCACCATCAATTTGTCCTTGAAAAGAGAAATTACACAGACTAACCCTGTGCCCTCGTTTGAACTTTGTATGATATGTTAACTGACATCTGAAAGGTTTTTACCTCCCTCGCCCCCATGTTCTCCATTTTCTTCCATTCCGTGCTGGTTAACTTGCTCTCCCTCTCCTCGACCTTTAATTTTAAAATTAAAAAAAAAAGAGAAAAAAAACAGGAGCATATAAAGAAGAGAGAAGACATAAAAAATATTTTAAGTCACAGATTTCCCTTTATTTCCCTCGTTTATAGTTTTCACGATATTTCTAGAAATACGGGTTAGGATTTACCTCCCTCACCGCCATGTTGTCCATTGTCTTCTCCCGGTTGGTTCGGTTGTTCCCCATCTCCTTGGCCTTTCAAAGAAGTCAACGAAGAAAAGTCAATGATCGAGTCAAGAAATATTTATTTCGTACAACTAATAAACTGACCAATAAAAGAACGATGAACCGAACGAGCGAGTAAATGATTAAATGAATGCCTCCATGCATGCATGAGTGAATTGATTTATGACTGAGTGACTGAATGAATAAATCAATAGATCAATAAACTTTGTTTGCAGCAATCTGTTGGTTTACATCGTTTTTCGGTTTATTTCTTATCAGGAGCTAATAATTATATCGCACCTTCCTGATCCCGACCACAGCAGGTGAAAACGGTCTTCAAGTAGTTCCAGACTTTTTCCATTTTGTTCTTCAGAATGCCCCTGACCTGGATACAAAATAATCGAGATTTCGCTCACTGCCTTGAGCTGAGCTCCGATGACAAAATAGAAACTGACGAATTTCTGTTGTCCAATGCTTTTGAAACATTGTCAGTGTCCATTGCAAGTGAACAGAGCAGTCTTGAGCAATATTATACACTGCTTATAGTCGGCTGAAAACCATTACCCTTGCTGTACCTAGCCATTATAAGTCTACTTACGGATTTTATTATCTTGACCACTTATAATGGACTAAAAGCGCATAACGCACCTGTTCTGTTGACAAGGTGTACAGGATAGGATTCAAGGCCGAGTTGATCGGAAGGGCAAATACAGCGATCCAGACAGCGAGGTCTCCTTGCGCTTTGTACGACTTCTCGATGATGGTCCTCATACCAATCACTATCACCGGCATCCAGCACGCACAATCACTCAGGATGATGAAGAACACCCGCCTTGCAAGAGCCGTTTCCTTCCTAAAGTTTGCTCTTCTGGCCTGGATCTCTCTTTCAGTACCCTGACGGGCCAGTCGCCGGCTAGACAAGTAAGACTTGACTAGTATCATGAGATAAGCACCCATGATGAACAAAAAAAAAGCAAAATTCAAAGCAAGAAAGATAGCAACAGAATACTCCCAACCTGCCGGCTTATCAGAAGTAAGCTGCAAGGGCAGACATACCACACTTCTACCATAGTAACTATGGTACCTGAATGGGTCTTCAAAATACTGAATACCAAACATAGGCAAAAAGGCCATAAGGAAGCCAACTGCCCATATGATGATGCACAGGATATGTGTTGCCTTTGGTTTCAGAGAAGCACCTTGGTAAGGAAACACAATATTTTTAAGCCGATCAGCAGATATCAGTGTCATCATCATAACCGAAACCTCACTTGACAGAAGGGAGATCGCTCCAATTATTTGACAAGACAAACCAGACCTCCACTGGAAGTCATGCAAGTAATACTCTCCTCTCCACAACAGATCTTTAGTGCCAAGAGAGATCAGGTAAATACCCATCAAACCATCGGACACTGCTAAGTGGAGCAACATGATGGACTGAACCACGTTCTTTTCTTTAAAGATCACTCGCCAAGTGACAACAAACACTGCACCAACCAGAGAAAATACTCCTATCACCCAGATACTCTTCCTTGGGGCAGAATTCTTAAACATGCTCTCACAGTTGGCAAAGTCGTCGTTGTACGTGAAAGCACAGTCAGCGTCCTCCTTGTGCATATGACAACACATCAGATTTGTGTCGAGACTCCTACAATTGTAAAATATCATCCACTGAAGTTATTTCATTAAAACTTCATAGAACTTGCTTTTAAGCTTATATCAGTAACTGATGATTGGAGTTATCCATTGACATATACAAAATTTTTGTTTTAAGAATCCAAGTCTTCAATTCTTTTTGCAAAAACTTGATTTCCCCAAAATGCGCAGATTTGCTCAAAAACTAATAATTTGCGAATGAATTTTATCAAAATCTTACACTCGTTGTATATCCTTCAACATATCGAAAAAACCATATGGAATCTCCCTCATCTTGTTATACTGCATATACCTGGAAATTAAATTAGGAGATTAAAATGCAGTGATGAAAAGCCGCAAAACTCCACAACAAAAATTAATCTTTCAAATAGGCTCTCTTAATCCCACAATGTCAACGAAGTCTTTCATTTAACTAATTTATTCATGTTTCTTTCGTGATCAGGTTCCCTCTAATCGCGAAGCGTCTTTTCCTGTTTCTAAACCACCTACAACTTACAATTCCTCTATTCTTGTACGAAGGGCAAATGCTCAGGCGTCCGCTTTTGAGGCTATTCAGGGTGGCCAATTTACATCACCAACTCACTTGATAATAATTAAACATTGGATAAGATTGGTCATGATATTATCATAATGCTGAAGTCTGAGTTATCTGCCGAAGCCGGAGGCTGAGGCATTTAAAGCAGACACGGGGTTTTGCAGCCCATGATATCATGGGAAAAGCGAAATCATTATCTGTTTTAATGTACATTTTTAAAAAACTCTGGGAAAGAAGACATTTCTCTCTGACTTTGCAAAAGTTTCAGGACGTTACACTGATGAGGGGCTTGGAAACTAGTCAGACTTTGAACTCCACATGATAACCCAATACCTGATGGATATATCGGTTATCATGTCAACTTCACACGCTTTTGTATATTGACTGTACGCTCTCAACCAATCAGAGTTTCGATGTAGAATGACACCAAATATCTTGAAATGCCCTGCGCAGACGCAGCACTAAAGTTTCTTTACAAACTTACTCCCACTCAGCAAATAATCAATCTGCTGTCAGGAAAGCATTTCCGGTGAGTTGCAGATAACGTAAGATTCTTTTACAATAAAAGCATCGATTTGAAGTGTTTTCATAATGTTTCAATTGTGAAATATTACACCTTAAGGTAATAAGGTCCGTTTCACAACTTGGTCATCACTTGATTAATTATAACACTCACAGAATTTTTAACTGTTTAATTTCTTTGAAGTTGTCGATGGAGACATGAGTCATTTCGTTTTCAACAATTTCTCTAACAAAAAGAAAGTAAAACTTAATCATATAGAGTAACAGGGAAGGTAAAATTTTTCGACATTGATGTGTAAATAATCATTTAAAGGTGAAATTAAATGCATTCAAATGTCATGATCGTTATAGGTTATTTCAAAGCTTATTACTCACTTGAAGAATTTCATAGACTACTTACATAATCAAAAGCTCTTTTAAGCCTTTAAAAATTCCTTGTGGGAAGTATCTGAGTTTGTTCCCCGATAGATAGCTGGTGAAGAAAGGAAACAAATGAAATGAATGTTGGACATAATAGATTAAAGAACGGGACATTTGTAATCGTTTTCATAGGAATCAAAGGGATCATGAGAATGCTCACTAACGTTTTGCAATATTATTACGAGACATTTTTGGAGAAAGATAATTGATGGGCTGGGAATCAGGAGATTTCTTTGAAGGCGTATCGTCAGGCATGAATTGCAAAATTTCCAAGGATGTATAACAAAATAAACTTGGTACTGAAAAGCCACTCGCGTGATGTATCGTTAGCATCAAGAAAAAGGTCCTACATAGACCCTCATCATGACTCAAAATCAGAAATTCCAGGAAATGAAAGGATGTCTTAAAAACATGAAAAGGTTGATCGGAGTAGACATTATTCCGCTTGCGGTAATGAACAAATTCAGCAATCAGGCCAAAATATGTTACCTGCACGATAATATATTTTTACTTTTGATAGATGCCTAGATTCAAAACTTGTGGAATACATAAATGTTAACGTACTACTCACAGGTCAAACAGCTTTACCAGTCCCCGAAACTGTTGAGGATGCAGCTCCTTTATCTCATTCTTTTCAATTTTTCTGTTGAATTGCAAATCACGGATATGTTCTTGGCCAGTTTTCTTTTAATTTAAACGTTGAATGTTATATCAGAGGTCGGTACTTAGAGTACCTTTTGAGTGAGTGTCCAAAAGCAAGAGCCGGTCGGGAGTAATCACAATAGCCAATCAAAGCAAAGGGAGGCTAAGGAACCAGTGTACATTAAAAGTACAAACAATTCAAGCACAAAGCCTCACGCGTCGGAAAATGCGAGTTATAAAGTGACGTTTGGATTTTGGTTTGGTGCCCGATTGGTTGATAGGGTGGCACAGGTTTTTAGATTGATCAGAGAGGGAATAAAGTAAAACGAGAGCAATCTTCGATTTATTTTGGCAATTTATTAAATCAACTGAATGAATTTGTCTTTGACCTCAATAGCTCCAGAATTATCGAATTCAAAAGCAATTCTTAGAAAGGCCCCCTAAACAACTTCATCTTCGTACTTTACATTGGGTATCTTTTGAGATGTGCTGCATATGTTTTCGTTTTCTTTTTTTTTTTATCCCCAAAATTCATCATTCCATCAGTCGATCAATCGACTATAAATTAACAAGAGAGGATAATCCTCCTTTACAATTATTCAGTCATTCAAACCATTTTTCACTACTCACAATGTCTTTAGCTTGGTTAGGCTAGCAAATACCGTTGGCGGTAAATCTCTTATTTGGTTTTTTGATAAAAGCCTGCAACAGTTAAACACACACTACCTTTAACTGCAAAGCAGAACTGGTTTCCCGTAGATAATGATGGCAACCGATAAGATCCAAATAACGATATGCTTACATATCTGTGTAATATAAATATGCCTGTTTTGCATTCATTCAGTGAGACACGTTTTAATGAACAGTTTTAATTAGATCAATTCGAAGGACATTTGGAGTGATAACATTTAATGAAAACTCGATTTTAAGTTCAAAACCTCTATTTTTGTGTATGTGCGTTGAAATTCAGACAGAAACGCGGAAAGTTTTGCCGCTCGACAAATTTTAGAGAGAAAATTTATTTTCTCGTCGTGCTTTTAATTTTCTTTTATTTGTTTTTCTTGTTGACTTACAGTTTTTTGATATTTGCCAGATTGCTGAAGATTTCTTGAGGGAGATCCTCGATTTCATTATTAGACAGATCCCTGAAAGTTTCAAGGTAAAATGCATTAGTCTTTCAAAAAAAAATAACGCCATCCGAAATGTAAATCCTACAAAAAGTGAAATAGTGGGAAAACACTCCGAATTCTTTCGCTGCGTTTCACGGGCACTTGTAGCATGCTATGTTGCTGTAACATGATTATAATTATGATGAAAGTGCACCAAGCTACTGTGGATAGTTTTCATGCTTTTTACTCAAGTAACACCAACTGATGGGAGAGAAATGATGTAGAGTAGTGCAACCCAATACTAATGAGGAGCGCCCACTGGTCAGAACCCGAGACCAGTGAATTTCGACGCTATAATCTTTCGGTAAACCTGCCTTTTATGATGTACAATCGTCTTTGGATTGCCATGTTGCAATTGATTGTGACATGGTCACTTGCACTTTTATCATCTCTGATATAAGGAACAGAAAATCAATAAAGAGCCAACACTTTTATAAACACATTGTATTGTGTTGACTAAACTCACAGGTCGTTCAGTTCAGTCAAATCTTTGAAAACTTGTTTGTGCGGCGTTTCAATTCTGTTGTCTTGCAGCCATCTGAATAAAAGTTGGAATGATGCGACACTCCTTTTTATTTAGTTAAATTTGTAATTGCATCGTCTAATTTGGGTGTGTTTCCAATACTTAATATATTAGTATTACATAATACTGATCAACATCTTGACCTTTTTTTAAGTTGATTTTTGATAGCTTTCGATAATTTTTGAAGCTGGCAACCTCGTTTTCCTATGGTGTTTCGTTTGTGCAACACTGCTGTTATTAATTGATTTAGTGTTTGGAACAACCATCTTGTGCATTAACTCGCTCATTCATCTAATAAGAATGCATATAAATGCAAATGAGCCTTTCTGACCTTCGCCACAAGTTCACTATCAATAGAAGTTTTGATCAAAAGTGGAGCGAGGATGGCTTATTTGCATAATTCAAATGAGTTAGAATCACGCCCGCCATTATGAAAGAAGACTTCATCGTAGCGTATGGCCATCTTTGGCGATACACTTTCATGCTTTCCCTCCTTACTCAAAAACATATAATTCTCCACCTTCATTGCAGAGGTTCCGCTTGTTTTAAAAAATAATTTTAGCTACTATATATTGAAAGTATTGAAAGTTTCCTTTCCTAAACTTACAGGCGCGTCAATGCTGTTAAACCGTCAAACAAACCCTTCTGTATCTTTTCCAGGTTGTTGTTGTTGAGTTGTCTGTATAAGCAGAAGAGTTAAAAAAAGTGCTACAATTACTCTAATTTGAATCAGTTGAAATAAAATTATTTGAACCGATTGCCTGCCTAAAGCTTATAATTTAGGAATTAACAAGTACTCAGTGAACTCGAAAATAGTTCAAGTTCAGTTCATTCGACTTCAATACCACCCTTGTTTAAATTTTACTGCATGACACATTTGGCTTGGCCTTTGGAGCACCTGATGGCTTCTTGTCTCTCCTTAGATTTAGTCATTCATCTTTTCAATCAGTCACTGATTGTGGGCGTTTGCAATCGGTTTATATGCTATGCAGATATTTAGGGTTCAAGGATCTGCTTGATGAAAATGGATTATCTGCATTAAAATGTGTGTTGTGCCACTTGCCAATAGTTCATATAGAGGACCACTTTCACTTACAGCCACTGCAGCTTCACTGATTGGGAAAACAAATCGTCAGGGAACTTCTTGATCTTGTTACCGTTTAAAAACCTATGCGTGTTGAAAACTTTGTCTTACCATTAAATGGGGAGGTATTTAAATCCCATTCTCTTTGACTAAGGCACTGGTCTAAGAAGGAACCAGCTTACGAGAACCAAGAACTCTTCCCTACATTTGCAAAAGGTTGCATACTGGCTACGCGCATTAAAATAAAACACGTTAACCAGAGAAAAGGGGGGGGGGGGGTAGAAATGGGATTTACAGAACGAGTAGCACCGACAATTAAACTGAAAGGATTCTTTTATGAGTATATTTACTTTTGTTAACTCTGTGCATCCACAAACAATCCCTTCTCTTGGTTGATTTCGCCCTCTATAAGCTCGAGCACTGTCTTACGAGTTAAATATTTTTTTGTTTAATTTAATTTTTTTGTCTTATTTTAAGGTTTGACGTATAGCTTTTTAATTAGCTGCGTCAATCAGAGAATAGTAACCTGCAACAGTATATTGAGAGAGAAACCTTTCCCTGCTAAGGTTATGCGTCAAACCTTAAAATGAGACAAAAAAATTAAATTAAACAAAAAAATATTTAACTCGTAAGACAGTGCTGACTTCGCCCTCTATAAGCTCGAGCACTGTCTTACAAGTTAAAAATTTTTCTCTGATTGACGCAGTTGATTAAAAAGCTAGCTACTTATGAATGTATCAAAACGCGTAGTGATAGACTCTATCAATTGCAATAAATAAGAATCGATGGTATCGAATATGGACCTATGAATGTGTTACTTACAGCTTAGTCAACTCGGTGTTTTTATTGAAGACTCCTGGCGGTAGCTCCTCTATCTGATTGGTATCCAAGCCCCTGTAAGAATATTTTTTCTGGATTTGAATTTAAAGTCTTTTGTCTGGTGATCTGTTGCTGTTAAGCAATTTGATATATTCCTCTCTTGGATTTACATTTTCTATGTGCCGTTTCCTTGTCATAATCTTTACATGTTTATATAAAATAGTGATATAAATAAGTGGATTAGCTTATCACATGATTTCGAGTGCAATTTGGTATAAATCAACACGAGTAAATGTTTCAAAGGCTAGCCAAAAATAAATGGGTCTCCAGGTTCCGTTTAAATTTGTTCAAACATCTTGAAGGAGTAATGGTCCTTAAATGCAAAGAGTGCCTTAGAGACTAGGCAGCTGCTCGGCCGCTTGCCTTCACGTTGCTGCCGGGGTGTTCGGGGTGTTTCTCCAGGAAGTTGCTTCGAACTTCTAAACTCTCTGTTGTGACACATCGAACGTTTGCTTACTTTCTCGGTTAGGTATAGCTTAGTTGCAGTAACCAGTACACTAAGGCTGTCACGCTCGTAATATTCCGCTTACTTCTTACGAACTGTCGCGATTTTTATTTTCAGGACCTAGTTTTGTACTCTTCAATCCTTTTTTTATTTGCTTCATTGCGTGTTTTCATTCTTTCACTTTCTCCAGCATTTTTTTTTCTTTTGCTCCCGCGACTTTTCTGTCAATCAATTTAATCCCAACTTTCTTCCTTCAATCTCAACCAAAATTGCACGTAACGAATTTCAATTGCCACTTTATTATAGCTATTTTGGAATCACAGAATTCAGTCGCTCAAAGACAGGATTTTTATTCTGAAAAAAAATCTTACTGATCCAGTTATGAGCTGGTTTGCAAAAAGTTGCAAAAGTTGTCTTTCATTTTCTTGTTACCAGAGTTGTCGAGCTCTTGCCCCAAGAGCTTGCCTTAAACTTTTAAAACCTCTCTCAAGAACCATTTCGCGTTTTTATTTTATCCCTGTTAGGTATCCGTCGACAGCAGTAATCATTACACGAAAGTTATCATTCTCGTAATCTCCTTCTGTCTTTCATATGAAATGTAGCGTCAAACTCCTCGAGAAGGCCGTTACTCTGGGGCTCCGGTTCATACTTTCGTATCTATTTTTGGAAGCCAGACTTTTAGTCAATTGTTTTCCCTTTTTTGGGGTATATTTGCTTTTAGTTGCAAGAGTTGTCTTTCATTTTCTTCTAATTTTGTTCGTTTCTTAAACCAAGCCTTGAAATAGAATTGGTAGTTATTTTTTTTATAAAATTTCCCAGAAGCTGGAAAAAAAAATGGTGCAATTTCGTAAATAAATCGCACCGATAAGAGCCAACCAGATTGCAAGGATAAAAAAGCACTTAACTCCCCGGGGACCAAAGATATGAAAAAAAAAAGCTTGCTTGGAAAAATTTAAAGGAAAAGTTAAAATCCTGTTAAGTTAAAGAAGATCGATATACAAGCTTCTTGACTTACAGAATCTTTAGCTTCTCTAATGGAGTAAATAAATCAGCACGCAACTTCTTAATCTTGTTTTGCTAAGCCATCTACAAAACAAGTGTTTATTAATTATCAGTTTAATAAATAATCACAGTTATAGAACAAGATACGGCAACCTTAAGATATTATATCAGGAAAATTAGCGTTTTCATTCAAACTGATAGAGCGTGAAGACGAAACGCTATAAACAGTTTATTACGGAAGCCGAAAAGGGACAATCTAAAAAATAATATTGTGCAAATCCGAAAAAATATTCAGAATCAATATCTCATAGGCAAATCGCTTTTAAAAGTTTGTCAAATCGAAAAAGCAATTTCAAATCCTGGTTTAATTCATAAATCCACAAATAAATTTCAAGAAAGTCGAAAGTAGTCTACAACCCAAGAATCTCTCCTTAGTCCAAAAATTTCGCAAATCGAGAAAAATATTTTGTCACTAGACATTTGTGCTCGGCCGTGGGCACAAATAACATTAACACCATTAACTGAAAGAAGAAGTGAGGAGGGAGAAAAGGCTTTGCCAACCATGTCATTATCGCAGTACACTACAAGTAAAAGCGAAGAACGAAGAGGCTTTGGCAAGCCGCACAATGGATTGAAATGGAAAGGCAAAAACACAACAGCGGATTCAAAAAAGACTGTAGACAATAGGGTTGTGATAGATCAAGGCATGATAAGCGAAGATGAAGACTGCAAACTGGTTGTACAGATGGGAAGTAAAGAGGCTTTAAATGTTAGGAAAGACGAGGAGGCCGCAAAACTATGCAAGGATGCTGTTAAGAAGCATTCCGATCGTGATCAATTTTCCATGTAGAGGAGAATTACATTCCATTATACCCAGATCAGAAGGTGGTAGACAAAATGCCATGCAGTCAAAATAACTTCACACTTGCTAGATACAAGCAGGAACTAACATAACGGTACTCTAATGTTGATCTGTACGTTTGTAAAGAAGCAGACTTCAAGGCAGACGGGGAGATGAATGATCGCGGACTTCGTACAGGAAAAGCCTTTAATTGACGTACCCCCATGCTCTTGACAATAAATATACCTGCTATCCAGAGATGATACTGTATGTTCACTGAACTGCATTTTAAACACAACACTGTTTGTCAATTTACCACAGATGAGGAATTGCTAGAGAGTCCTTTTGAAAACAATGGAGGTACTAATGTTCTAACTTTTCCCCAAGGTAAGTGCAACAGTCAAATAAGAAATGTGTTTATTGCCACGATCAGATTTTTCTTTTTTTCTTTTATTCCCCACCCTGAGTTTCCAGCAAAGTGAGATTTGGCTAAATGTGGGCTATAGCAATCCTTGCCCGAGTAACTGTCAGGCTGTAATCACAATATAGTGATGTTCCCTTACATTTTCATCCAAGTGTTCCAGCGACAGGCAAGGCGACCTGTGGTAACATCAACTTCAACAAGGCCAACTAGTTCTGGCACATCAGGTAGTATTTTAAAATAAGTGAATTAATATGAATCCTTTAACTCCCAGAAGTGATTAAAATGTGACTTCTCCCTATGCTATCCATACATTATCCTGCAAACAGCTAATGAGAATACTTAAAGTTATTGGGTAGAAGTTATCTTGATCTAGCACCAAATTCCCATCACTAAATTACAGGGAAACGTCTAGCAGCTCGAAAGGAGAATTAACAATTAGATCTCAGTAGTGAGATAAACATTACAAACCTGGCTTAATGAAATGCAGTTTGTGCAACTCCATGAAAACAGACAAGAAAATGATTTTTGAGCAAATGCCAGTGTAATTAACCCTTGATCTAGTATACATTTAAATACAGTGAAAAATACTTGCTGTTCAGAATAGAATAGAATGCCATTTTTGACATAGTAAATGCATGTGGATGAGACTGGTCCCAATGCAAGGGCATCATTGTCACCTGCAAGCAGGGTACAACATTATTGTGATAATTTTGATTTTCTTCCAATTTGCTATTTAAAGCACTGTACTCATGTATTTTTCAAAGCTTAGCTGAAAATGGTCTAAAAACTTATGTTTGTCATGATTTACCTGAAAACAATGTGACAAGTAAATTGAGTGGACAATTAAAATGCACCTCTAACACTAAAACACTCACATGAGGTTCATTCAGATGAAAACCAGGTTTAATCAACAGCAAGGGTGATTTCAGTGAGAACTACTCCCAGTTGGAATTTTCAGATGGAGGGGAGGGGTGTTATCAGAAAAATCCCTTTACCAGTTTACATTCAGAAATATTTGATTTTTTTTTTGGTTAGGTCAGACAGAAGAGGAAAAAAAGGGTTGCATCTCCTCCACCAGGCGAGGACTACACAAAAATTATCCTTCGCCTCAGTGGTAATAAGAAAATTGGCAGGCGGTTTAGGCCAAATGCTTCATTCCAGGTACATTGGAGTACTCATATTTATGTACCCAGAATGTCACAGTTTTAGAGAAATTACTACTGATTCAGGTTGAAATTATAACCATCTGCTAGTTTATTAATTCACTTGACTAAATTAAGCACTGGTAATCCCCTAAGTACAGTCTCACTAAGGGGCAAAAGCAGATGATCATGACTTTCACTAACACACTCATGGATTTTCCTTGTTTACTATCTTATGGCTAGGTCATGATTCCTGAGTGCATTATGCCACCACCATAACAATGCCACCTCAATTCCAGCTGTTACTCAGCATGTACATGATACAAATATTTTGTCTTTGTAATTATGCAGGAAGTCTATGACTGGGCAGGATCTCTTGATGGCCTGCCACTACACTTCATAATACGGAGAAGGCAGCAAGTGGTGCGCCACAGTGAGCAATTACAGGGTCATGAGATCCTGGATGTAGGAGAAGGAGTAAGTACTTCCTTAAATTAGGAGCAAATGAACAACATTTACTTTCACATCAGCTTGCCAATACTTTCTTGTCAAGACAGCAGCTACCTCCTCACTCATTCTTCAACTAAAAAGTACACTTTTTCTCTCTTGAAATTTATAACAGGATGAAGAGGAGATAACTTCATCACTGCAATCGCAGGTAGGGAATGTAAGGTTCATGTACCTTGTACAGTCTCTAAATAGTAAAATTAGTTTAATTAGAGAATAGCCTAAACAAGGGGCATGATTTACATTCCTCAAGGCACTGGTGGCCATCTTAAGTAGTTCCAGTTCCATGTGAACTATGGTGCATACACCATTTTCTGCACAATAATCTTACCCACCAGCACATTGTATGATTTAAGTCCTAGCAAAATAAGTAAGAAATAGGTTGTTAATTAATATATGAGGTCATGCTACCCTTTATACAACAATTGGAGGATAGGCATGCTAACAGGTCCCTCATTGGTATGCGTCATGTATTCATGTAATGTTTAAATATAATGACATGTTAGCTTAAAAAAAGGTTCATGTTTTACATTTCAATAAGTTTGGTCATGCTTTAATAAAAATTATTGAGGAGTATTATTTGGGAACATGCAAGTTTAGAGAAGCAATTCTACTAACAATGAGTCTCACAACCATAAAAAAATCAAGTTAAGTAATGGTCTTGTTTTCATTTCAATTATTGAGGAACACCATTTGGGAACCTTAAAAAGTGACTTGTACTGAATTACACATTACCTTGCTGATTATGGCATGCACGCCTGCGAAAAGTCTATAATCTTACCCACCAGCACATTGTATGATTTAACTCCTAGCAAAATAAGTAAGAAATAGGTTGTTAATTAATATATGAGGTCATGCTACCCTTTATACAACACTTGGAGGATAGGCATGCTAACAGGTCCCTCATTGGTATGCGTCATGTATTCATGTAATGTTTAAATATAATGACATGTTAGCTTAAAAAAAGGTTCATGTTTTACATTTCAATAAGTTTGGTCATACTTTAATAAAAATTATTGAGGAGTATTATTTGGGAACATGCAAGTTTAGAGAAGCAATTCTACTAACAATGAGTCTCACAACTATAAAAAAATCAAGTTAAGTAATGGTCTTGTTTTCATTTCAATTATTGAGGAACACCATTTGGGAACATGTAAAGTGTACACAATTATGAGGACATGTTACTTAATGCAATAGGGATAGATTGACATCCCTTGTTCCCTGACTATGAGAATAACATTATAAAATCCCCTCACCAATACTTGGGGTGGAAAGACAAATCCACTTATTCCCAGTCTCCTTGTGAACATTAACAGTTGAAGTGGATAGACACAACCCTTGGGGGTAAGAGGTCAACCATACCCCTAGGGAGGAGGCTCTTCATAAGCATCCACACTTGGGGTAGACAAATTAGTGCCCCTTGGAACGAGCCTCTTTGTGAACATTAGCACTTGGGGTAGACAGAAAAGCTCCTCAGGATGTGGCTCTTCATGAGTATTGACACTTGGAGTAGACAGAAAGGCCTCTTGGGACGAGGCTCTTTGTTAGCCGCGACACTTGGGGTAGACGGAAAAGCTCCTTGGGACGAGGCTCTTTGTTAGCCGCGACACTTGGGGTAGACGGAAAAGCTCCTTGGGACGAGGCTCTTTGTTAGCCGCGACACTTGGGGTAGATGGAAAAGCTCCTTGGGACGAGGCTCTTTGTTAGCCGCGACACTTGGGGTAGACGGAAAAGCTCCTTGGGTCAAGGCTCTTTGTTAGCCGCGACACTTGGGGTAGACGGAAAAGCTCCTTGGGACGAGGCTCTTTGTTAGCCGCGACACTTGGGGTAGACAGAAAAGCTCCTTGGGACGAGGCTCTTTGTTAGCCGCGACACTTGGGGTAGACGGAAAAGCTCCTTGGGACGAGGCTCTTTGTTAGCCGCGACACTTGGGGTAGACGGAAAAGCTCCTTGGGACGAGGCTCTTTGTTAGCCGCGACACTTGGGGTAGACGGAAAAGCTCCTTGGGACGAGGCTCTTTGTTAGCCGCGACACTTGGGGTAGACGGAAAAGCTCCTTGGGACGAGGCTCTTTGTTAGCCTTGACACTTGGGGTAGACAGAAAAGCTCACTGGGATGAGGCACTTTGTTAGCCACAACACTTGGGGTAGACAGAAAAGCTCCTTGGGACGAGGCTCTTTGTGAGCATTGACACTTGGGGTAGACAGACATGCCTCCCTCTTCACAAGCATGTTTAAGCAATTCCATGGATAGTAGCAGTCAGTTTTACTGTTTAAAGTGTATGAAGTGTTTTAAAATTTGTAAATTTAATCAATGAAGGATGGTGTGATGCTCAAAGGAACAATGTGTATTTTAATTATGATAGTTACGCAGGATTCCTTTGAGCAGCACACTTCCCTTCCCTTGTTTTACTTGCAGGTGTCCTTCTTTGGGAATTTTCCTGCCAACAACAACAGCAACCTTTCTGCAACTGTAGTAGGTAAGAAAACCTTGATTTTCATTAACCTGTAAAAGAAATAGCATTCTTAGTCCACCAATGAAAATGCTTGTAGAACGATTACCACCCCCTGGTGATACATAGTTCATGATATGACAGTGACCCACAAAATATTATTTTGTTTGAATAATAACAAACTCAGGGTTTCAGCTAAACATAAAAATTGTGAACAAGAAACACATAGAACCAAGTAATTCAACATTTTCTGTATGATCATAGATGAAAGCCAAGCTGTGGGAGATGCAGAGAAAGAAGAAGGGACTAAGGAAGAAGATCAAGAAGAAAAGCAGGAAAAAGAAAAGGAAGAGGAAAAAGGAGTAAGTAATGAAGAAGAAACATTGGAAAATGGAGATAAAGGAGGGAATGGAGGAATACCAGTTGGAGTAGTAGAAAAAGAACATGAGGAAATGAAAGGAGAGAGACAAATTAAAGAAAAAGAACAAGGTACAAAAAAAAGAAGGAGGGACAGGAGGACAACAGCCAAAAGAAAGAAGGCAAAAAAGGACCCTTCAACATAAGAGAACTTCGGTAAGATTATGAGTACACAGAGTGTAAAAGTGTGATACAGATAAATGCTGCAGCATTTAACACAAATTTAAACTCTTTATGCGTGCAACAGTGAAAAGCTTTCAATCAAAAGTCTGTCAAGGAAAAACAAGAATATCAAAAATGGATTATGTACATAGGCTAGTAACAGTTGGCTTTTGTTCCTGAAATCAAACATGCTGACAAGAGATTTACAATTATAATTAGCTGAACAATGCTATGATGATTTGTAAATACATTGATTTTGTTTTTGAAGGATTGTGACAGCACCTGGAATTGAGAACTACGAAAATGGCAGACTTCATATTACTTAATTTATTATTCACCTCCTCAACTTGTATTAATTTCATGAACAGGTCATAAAATGTTCAATTCAGTTATTAAAAAAAGTGAACTAGCATTTTTATAATGTCTAATTGTACAGCCCAAAATGTCTTCCTTGTGTTTTTTTGTCATGACTGCCAATTAAAGATATGGCTTTTGCAGTCTATAAAGAGGGCTAGGTCAGGCTGTTTAAAAACCAAGGTAGAATCAACAAGCATTGATTATTTTGTTAAAAGTGAACTGTTGCAGTTGTTTAATGGCTTTTTGGTGGATCTATGAACACATTCATAACTGGATTGAACATTTTAAGACCTGTTAATAATGGAAACCTCTTTGCTCTTAATATTTGATTGCAAGGGATGAACATTCATTACTTTTCAGACTTTTTTTGGCAAAATTTCATACATCATTATACATCCATATATGGGGCTTTATTTTTCAGTGTATCACCAGTAACATGCATAATTAAGTATGGGGCTGTGCGGAAATTTTTCCCTTTTTTTTTGTCATATTCTCCAAAAGATTTTCATATTTAATTAGAGTTCTGTTCCTTTTCCTTGTTACAAAAGACGAATTGAAATAGAAACACGAATCAAAGTGTATTGAGCTCATATAATAAAAATAGAATGTGTGTACTGTTGCATGTTGTTATGTATACTTTTTTGTGGGGTTTTTGGGGCTGGTAAAATGGAGGGAGACACTTTCTTATTACACAACTGAGATTTAAAATAACCGAGAAACGTACACTCCAGGATTGAGCTTAAGTTTGAAACTGAACAAAACGTTACTACAAACTATGAACCAGCAACTCGGAACACCCTCCCGTAAAGAGCCAATGCTCACCTTAGTGTCATTTCCTTCATCTCCTTCGCAGTATAAATCATTCTTTGCTCTTCTTCTGTCACTCTTCTTAATTTCTTTCGAATTAGACCGAAAACATACTCCTAAAAAGTCCCGAATTCACGAACTAAACTCGACAAATTTGCCAGAAACATGGCCACTCTCGCTCGTCCCATGCTCCCTCCCAAGTCTTGGTACCAGATTACCTCTCATTTGCTGAATGAAGATTAAACCGAGCTCGATACCAAATCGAGCTCGATATGAAACCTATAGAATGCGAGGCAAACCGTGCTCGATAGAATACGTGGCAAACCGAGCTCGATAAAAATAACTGAGGTCGATAAGAGCAGATTGAGTTCGTCGAGCTCGTCTTTTTAATCGAGCACGATATAGTGGAATCGAGCTCGAATAGAATTGACTGCATTTCGAGCTCGTTGAACCGAGGTTGGTTTGAAATGGTACTCGAATTGCTATTCGAGTACGGTGAACATGAATCGAGCTCGGTTGCCCAGATACCAAATGTGGTCCGAAAAGCCTTTAATTGACGTACCCTCAGACGATGACAGCATATTTAATCGATCAGTGTTTGATATTGCACACCCTTCACATGCAGGTGACTTTCACGTTTCTCCCTCTGAAACCGGTTCATCGATCACCAAACTGCAAGTTACATCCAATGCTATTAATACTTCCACATAACTAGATGAGCGCATGGTCAACAATAATAACAGGAAAACAGTGTCCAACCTTCTTTGCCCTCTTCTTTAGTGATGAAATTGCAGTAAATGCTGATTTATGAACTGAAAATGCGCAAAGGTTCTATTTTTGGGGTTTATGAAAACCTCTCCAGCCATTGAAATTCCAGATTTATCAGATGAGGAAATATCAAGTATGCCTGAACCCAACAAGGCTCTCTTACTCCTTTCTGACATGCTGAGGCCTTTAATAGCCAAACTTTAATCACAGATGAGAATGAATGCGAAAAGGGGTAAATTGTTTCTTGACTTGATTCATTCTTTAGCGGGATTCTTCACTCCAAAATCTGGATTCTGGATTTCAATGCCCTGTAGACCGGATTCCACAAGCAAAAATTGCTAGATTCTGAAATCCGGGTTACCTCATATGAGGCAAAATCGTGGGGCTCATCATCAATCTCCTTTGCAATTTATGCCTCGTTATAAATTTCTCTCCGATCAAGCACATTCTCTTTGTCATCTGCTGATAAAGTTAATCTACAATGATCAAATCCATGAGTGTGAGGCAGGTAGTAGAGTTTATCTGGAATACCAGGCACTGTGCAATGCTGTCTTATGAAATGGCTGTTCCATTCATGTTTCACTTTATCAAGTTCAAATTGCAGAATGTTGGAAAACACAAACCAGACCCATCCATGTGCAAGTGGGTTACTTAAAGTAAGCTTTCTTTCAATCACGAGTGCCTTAGAAAATCTATGACCCACACAGTGAAGCCCCTTTCACTATGTGACCACCAATTTTGGATGTGCTGATTGGCATGTAAAAATGGACAACGATATGCAACCGTTTTACCGGATAAAAGGCACTGTAAGGCAGCCAGACCACAATCTGTTTGCAATAACATTGGTTGCAGTCTGCTTTTTTCCACTGCATTGAGGAAAAACTGGCTTGAATCACGGGACAATTGTTACTTTTAGATACTTTGAGCCACAATATTCTCCTGGAAAATCCATTCACATATAGCCATGTATAGGTAAGCCGTAAGGCTTCAGTTTGTCGTATCCGTTTACATGTCAAGCTGTGTTTGGACCTCGTGAGATGAATGATCGACAAAGAAGCTTCCTGGCCTTTCGAAGGGTAGATGCCTGTAAATCAAGCTCTTGTAAACCATGACCATGTCTCAAGGGACAGCAACACTGTAGCTTGTTCCACATCGCACGATATCCAAAAAGTGATGAAGGGCCTTCGATTTCACGTTTAATCATCTCTCAAACTTCGTGCTCTGAATGGAACTCATTTCTTCTTCTCAACCCATACTCACGCAGTCCTCTCTTTAGAGTCCTCGAGTTCATAGAAATACCATGGTTTTTGTCTAAAACTGAACAATAGTATCATAACGAAATCCTCTTTCAAAGCAATGTTTAATGGCAAATCTCTCATCTGACGAACCGTGCGACACATTTTTCTGTTCATCCCTTTCATTTTCCACATCAACGGTAAATTATTTGCCACATTCGTGGCAGAACATCGCAGTGCACTTGGTACAGTCATAATAATAATAATAATAATAATAATAATAATAATAATAATGCTGTATTAGTATTTTCCTACGTTTGACTTGGCAATAGCAGGAACATGTGCTCTAATCGGTATCTTACGTTTGTTTGGGCATTCTCCCAGATGTTGCATTGGTTAGTAGAGAACCCAGTGATTCATTCTAGTGTTTCTCTTCTTGCAACAAATGGAAGCCTTAGACCCGAGAACATGGCTTGATAGCTTTTCCTGCATCTCCGTTTCATTTTGTCATGTATTTGCGTCATTTATTGACTGAAACGAAGAGAGCTTCTCTCCTGGATTCAGCAGGTCATAGCATTGCCTGGTTTAACCAGTTAGGTGGCGAGCCGTCTCCTACTGAACCTCTTTTGTGAAGAATATTATTGCCGGTACGCAGCGTTTGCTGGCGCGTCACACAGCCAAGAAGGAGCCTATCACAGCCTTTTAGTTAGAACAGTCAGTTGCCTGCAAGGCGGACTCGATGGCCTCTTCGTATAATTTTCGTTCGGTTGTTATATGCTTGCTGGCTTTTGCTGCCTTTCGCAGACTTGATGAGCTCCCCAAGCTTTTTCGATCCGATGTTAAAATCGAAAATGACATGTGGGGCTCATCACTCCTGCCGCAAATGCTGGCTTGCCAGACCGGCTTTTTAAGCTTCATGGCCGCTGGGCTAGTGAAGTGGCTAAGAACGGGAATGTGCAAGATTCTTTATCTTCACGACGTTTTTTCGGTTTCTAAGGCTTATAGGTATCTAGTTTTTTCGTGCGTACCGCTTTTTAATTTATTCTGTTATCCATTTAGTTGGTCTTGTCCGGGGGACCGTTGTATATGGTATTGTGCAAGTGGATGTACGGGAGGTTTTTCATCCAGCTGTTGTTCCACGATCCCATGTCAGTTAGCTTGTGATTTAGATGTTTGGAGCTAAGTGTTACATAGATTTTTTTTCAAACCTATATAATACTTTTTTATGATACGTTATGTATCCTGTAGTCTATTCGGAGAATAAACCGAGCGCTGGGCTTGAAGCGAGCTGCACCCAAGGGTATTGTGTGTTCTTTTGTTGGGTCAAATCGAGATTTAGAGGAGAGCGGGACAAAGTACTGACTACTGACGCGATTTTGCGAAAAAAAACCAAGCTGTTTTTTTTTAAAAGATAGAATAATTTTACTCCGCAATTCGATGGTTTTTGTGCTAAAAGTTACAAAAAAAATTGATGTCCGCAGAGAAGACGCACATCACATCAATAACGACGAAAACGAATGCAAAGGTGTGGGAGACAAGGTAGCATAAGGTGCAAAGTTCTTACTCGAGATGGCTACGTCAATTTGCTTTTCATTATCAAAAGTTCTAAAGGATACATAGTTATAGTTGCCATTTTCAACTTCATTAGTTTTCCAAAATAATCTAGCGACTTTTGCGGGTAAACGAAAACTGAGAACGCAGATATTAGCATTTTCACAATGTTCACGCAACGCTGTAATGAATTTCTACAACTTTTAAAATCAAATTTTACTTAGGGCGCTGGCTTACATTTTTTGTGTGCATCGATCGTTTTCAAAATCATCGAAATCTGAATTCTGATCTTTGCTAAAAGACAAAATTGTCAGCTAGCAAGAATTTTCATTATGGGTGATTTTTGACTTATTTGAACGTGAAAATAAATGGAAATAATATATTAGCATAAGCCACTCAGTTAACATTGTAATAAGCTAGGTGATTATTTCTTATTCCTTTTAAAATCGTGAATTTGACATGGAGACAGATGTTTTTGCGTAAACTGCAGTTTGCGGCCAGTTATCGGTATATTTCCATTATGTTGCGAAAAGATGATTTATTACTAAGAAAATGACTCTACCTCATAAAAATTGATTCCGTGCAGGAATTTCCTGGAAATAACTCTCCTTTATACTTTACCCATTTAACACTCTCGTTTTAGGCTAAATCCATGTTGAATTCCCGATTAAGAGAATAGTTTTTAATTTGTAATTTAGCACGTTCGACAACTCTTTTTCTTAGCGGTGACTTAGGGTGTAAATATGTAGTACTTTTCATCTTCTGCTCTCTTCTGTGTAGCTCTTTTAGGGGCAGTACCTTGGGTACGCCCTTTCTTCTCCGAATTTTTTGTTTATTCTGCTGTTATGCAACAGCCTTCAGGGACTATTTTCTCTTAAGATATCTTTTCAAGTATGATTTTAATTCTGTCAGTAAGCTTATTATAACATTTTTATTGTCAATCTTGTTTTTTGTTTTGCAAATGACTTATTAGACAACTTCTTAATATTTTTAATATGCTTAACGGTCCACGGATGTGTATAAAAATTTGCTCAAAGATTAGACCGGATAACATGCGTGATTAAATAGTTATAGAAGGTTGAGGTACCTAGTGCGACCCAAATCCCAAGAAGAAGAATAAAACGATATTTAGGTAAGCGTTTAACCCGCAGCAAACACTTCCGACACTCTTTCGCGTCATGATCTCCGGTTATCTTATAGCCTACGTGTAGCCGTACCCCCCTCCCCCCCAGGCGAAAGGGAAGCGATGGAATGTCTACGCAAACCTAAGACTAATCGTGTTCCGTGGCGCCACACTAATTGATGTAAAATACTGTCATTTGATAATACTTTTTGCGAAGTAGCACGTGCTAGTGTGAAGGTTATCGAGATAAAAGACAATACTGAACTGAATTCTTTTTCTGTTTTTCGGGTAAATTTGCAATTCAGCGTCCGATTTCAAATATGTATTTTATTTTAAGGATATGGGAAATGATTATAGAGTAAGAAGAGGACGATGTTCGATGTAGGAAATGATTATAGAGTAAGAAGAGGACGATGTTCGGTTAGCATCGCGCTTAGAAAATTAGATTTCAACGTCCATGCAGTTTCTGCTTGCGTTTGTAAACAGTGCCACGGTCGACGAAGATGGATCATTTGCTGCAGAGTCTCAAGGTTTTTATAGATTTCTTTAAGAGATAGTTGCGCTGCAAGCGTGAAGAAAGAGCGAGTCTTTTCTCAGTCGAAAGAATCACTGCAAGAAACAACTAACATTAGTTTCAGTGACAAAACGTACAGCAGCCGGACACGGTCTTAATTGCTTCGCAGCACCGTTCGTAAAGAGAGAGAAGGTTGAAGGCAGACATCCCTCTAGGCCCAAGTCCATTAAGATAGTGCACCTGGTCTTTTGCGAGAGCTTTAACGGGTGGCGCAATAGATATAGTGACCGGTTTCTTCTAGAGAAGAGAGGCGACCGATCACTGGCGCTGCTTAATATATTACAGATTTCCATAGCCAGTTGGTAACGAAACGGAGACATCGTTACCTTCAAAAAACATATCTATGGCTTTCTGCTGTTCTTCTTCAAATGCCTCTATCCTAAAAGTCGCGCAAACTTTTTTTAAAACCTCGTCGTAGATCACTGTTGCCTGAAAAGTTGACCACGAAAGCATCTTGTCGACCGTCTGGTTCGCTAGTTTGAAAATTAATTTTCAACTCTAGCCAATCAGAATTGACGAGAGAATCTGCAAAAGGGACTAACCAATAAAAAGTCATGACACATTTTCTTGCAAAAGAGTAATGTCACGGAACACGATTAGTTTCAGGTTTGCGTAGACGTAGGGTACGGCTACACGTAGGCTAACCTTTCAAAAGAGATTTATCTAAACGATATCGATTCTAAATATTTTTTTCGGATTTGCTTTTGGATTGTCATTTTTCGGCTTTTGTAGTTTATAATCTCTGGTGTGAAAATTATTTGCGCCATCCCTGTAAAAGTAGACATTTTCGTAAGGCCTAATAACCACAGTTTTCACATATTTAATTCATTTTTATTATTTTGACCATTTAACAGTATGGCAGCTTATTTATTTGGAGTTTATTTGACGATGCATTTAAATCAACACCTTTGGTTTTGATCGGAACATGATCTGCACATGTAGAACCATAAAGTGCGTCTAACATTTGCATTTTAACGCTTCATTATTTTCAAATACTTTTGTAAGTTCAAAGTGGTGCTCATGACTAAAGCTTTCAATCATGTAAACGCTGTATCTCAGAAGTAAGAAAAACACAAAAAAACCCAGACATTCTTTTGAGAATGAAAAATTGTCTGAATGTTGACCGAGAGTAAACTCATCAAAGATCAGAACTCAAGCCAAAACACTGCGCAAGAAAAAGGGACTTTGAATTTCTCGAGTTGTCGGCGTTTGTTTCCACTTCACGCCTGTAAAGGCTACTCTCCAATCATACACTATTTTGCCTGCTGGCGGTGATCCGTGGAAAGAGGGATGTTGTTAAAAGTGGTAATGGGGAATTGGGGATGTGCAAGAAGTCTCTCAACAGAAAGGTGTCCCAAAAGAAATAGAAATATAGACATTCTTTACGCATAAAACCTGGAATAGTGATTTGATTTTTTTACAATTCGGTCAACTCGGTATTGCTAGTGTAGACACCTGGTGGTATCTCCTCTGGCTGGTTGTCTCACAAGTCCCATAGAAATAGAATGTAGCATAAATTTATGGAGGTTGAGTGTTTAAGGTATCAAAAAAATATATATTTTAAAGTGTATCGATGGAAGACTAAAACGTTTATTTGTCTACGATATAGAGATCGGTCAAGGTTATCCAAAACTAGGAACATTTTAAAAAGCTTACCGTTCAGGCTACCGTAAATCAATTAAAAATGATTAGATTAGATGACTACAACATGCTAAGGTACTCGAGGAATCCAAAGTCGAAATAGAAGAATTGAATAAAGCGATAGTTAAGGTGATCATTCAACTCCTTTTATGCTGTTGTTATGGTTGTAGTTTATTTGTTGTTTTCCTATCGGAGAGGCGAGAGGATTCTGTTTTCCTCCTTGTATGGCTGATCTTTTCTGTCGTAGAAATATCTGCCAGAGTTTTTCTATTGCAAACTTCAAAAAGTTTTTCAAACGCCTGATACAATTAGAGAATTGTGGTCTGGCGTACTTAATCTAACATCAAAAATACGCCAAGTAACTGCAAGTGGTGCATACCAATGAAACGGGAAGCCTGGGGACTCACAATATTGTGTGATTTGTTTAATGATTGTGATGGGGGAGCACTTTACAATTTTGGTCTGCTTTTACTTCAAAAACTCCATTCCAAGATCATTAAATTCAAAACTTCGAGTGAACTCGTGACAATCGGACGAAACTGTTCGAAGAAAAGCGGAAGCAGTGCAAGTTAATCTTCTGTCTCGACACTCGCATTTTCATTTATAAGAAATCCAACAAAGTGCAGTTACTGGCTGATGCTCGTCAAAAATCTTACGAATAATTTTCATTCTAATTGTCTCAGTTAACACACTTAATGAATTGTAATTGACTGATTTCGTGAAATTTACACGCATCTCGCAGTCAGACTTGCAAGTGCGCGTAGAACACGCAGTTTGCGTGTTGCGCGCGTGCAGTCTTTTAACTAATTTTAACTGAATGCATTTTTAACCAATTGTGACCCTCCACGGGATTTCGGGGAATAAGATAAACGCACGCACACGGTACACTAGCACGCTAAAACAAAAGAACTAGCTTTTAACACGTTAGATGCTGATAACTTGCCTCATTAACATCGCAATCATTGTCTTGCTTCGCGCGGTAGAAACAAAGGAACGTGCCATTTGCTTATAATAATAATAATAATCATCATCATCATCATCATAATAATAAAGACTTCATTTAAAGAGGGTTAACACTCAATAGCCAAAGCCTAATAGACTTTTGGCCCTCGGAAATAGAAAATTACAAATTATGAACACAAATATAATATAATAAAAGTTAAAAACCTAAATTTATGGGAGACGCGAATAGTTGAATTACAATGACATTAAAACTTCTGTAAACTATAAGTAGCAACAGATATAAAAGTTAAACACTAAAATGGTCTAAATGTTGTTGCGCTGCGAAGAGCGTTTTACATAAATGAGTTTTTAAGGACTTAACGGAGTCTGATCTTCTGATATTTAGAGGCACATTATTCCAAAACCATGTTGCTAATACAGCAAAAAAACGGCCTCTTTCAGTCTCACGCTTATAATAAGGACAGATAGAATTATTGCCAGCATATCGCGTGCTTTTGTTATGTTGTGTATTGTTACTCGTTAAGTGTTCATCGGAAGAGAGCCATTTACGCTTATAAAAAAATAGCACATTCATTAATTATACACTGTTCAGAAAAAGATATCCATCCCAGCTTATAAAAAAGTGTCACAAAGTGTGCTAGGCGGTCGGCATATGAAATGATTCTAGCTGCACGCCTCTGTAATTTCAAGACTCTGTAAAGTGATCCCTTGTCACATGATGGCCAAATGACGTCAGCATAGCTTATTACTGGGCGAATAATGGCATTGTAGAACAAAAATCGCTATTTAAGTAACAGAAAGTTTCTAATTTTACTTAAAACACCTATGCACGAGGCAAGCTTATTGCAAAGATTTTCAACATGACAGTCAAATGAGAGTGAACCATCGATTGTTAAACCTAAAAGTGTTTTTCTATTTTCCTCAACTGTGAGAGCAAATCCATCGTTGATCTTAGACGCCAGGCACTTTCCGGTGATCGCCAAGACTTTAGACTTTGACTCGTTTATTGGGAGTTTATATGAGTCGGCCCAGTGACATCTTTCATTTGCGGATATATTTAGTGAAAGTTTAACTTCAGGAAAAGTGCATAACGTATTGTGCACATGGCGCTTAATGACTTTCGACAAACCTGGTAACACTGAAATGGGACGATAGTTACACGGATCACATTCAGCGCCATTCTTATACAAGGGTATAAAGGTATACAAAAAAAATGTCCTAAGGGGCTCGATGAAGGGACTGCTTAAATTGATCGTCAAAACGTTTCATGTCGCGTTATCTAATACGCGAAATTGTCTTCATGCGATTTAGTCGGGCATATTTGCGTTCTACAAAAGTTGGTAGATGATCAGCAAGACCGATGTTGTGACTTGTGACCAATTTGATATGCTGAGGCCGATTACAATACACATTATCCAAACACGTCCTACTCACGGGGCGTGTAATGAAATCTACAAACTGTTTGAAATGCAAATTAAGAAGTCCTTTTGCAAGGCGATGTTTACCATAGCCCAGTTTGTCTCTGAAGTCGATGATAATATCGGAAACAATCAAAGTTTCTTTATTTAATAAATGAACCCTTTAGATGCTCGCTTCAATGCTCATGTCGTCAGCTTTGTTAGGAGAAGGTAGTCGATAAATAAACGCTTGGAACTTTGCTCAATATAACACGGAGACCGTGCCAATTTTATAACACGCCTCTTAAAGTTAAAGTTGCTTTCGATTTGTATCAGAAGTACGTCCTAATCTTTGAGGCTTTTTAGCTCACTGATACGCCCGGTCGATACACGATACTCAATATCCAATGCAACTAATTCGCCAAACATAAATGAATATCTCAACTTACTGTCCACCATTTAAAACTGTGTTTAAGTTTTTTCCTTCATTTTCAAATTCCTCATTTTCTTAAAAAAGCTTGCAAACACGGGCTGAACGAGCAAAGTCTTTTGCTCTTGAGATCGCGCATGAACTTTTAAAGGTAGCAAGCACAAGCTCTTTAAAATGATAAGAGCAAACCTGTATGACTCAAAGCAAATGGCTACTTCGTTGAGGGTAAACTGTGTTCTAACCGTGTTTCTCTGTCCTGCTAGTCTCCGAGGCATTACAACAAGTATGACAGTCCGTATGGTGCAATAGTAGCGTCATCTTTTATTAACTGACAACCTATTTGCCAAACTTTAGGCGTTATAGATTCCTTTGACTGTCGTCACCTGTTTATAAATGCATTATTTTGGGCAGATGAATCATTTTCTAGTCTGCGTTTTATGCCTTTTTTATTCTCTTAATAACTAGCAATGTTCATATGCTAGGAATAGCCAAAATCAAAATAATTTAGAACGCGGTTTTGTTAAAGAATGGCTAAACTCTGTTCAATTAACCGACCTATACTTTTTTCCTATTTGAAATGATGGACTTATTGTGCCATCTCAGTGTTTTGAAAACAAACTAGTTTTCTTAAGTCTGTGAATAAGAGTCCTCCTCTTTCCTCCACATTTCGTATTAATGCGAGCGGCTATCTGATCCCACTGCTCACTAAAACATGACGAGTCAAACTTTCTTTGTAAAACGGACACAAGAAAGCCTAATTTTCCGCTATCCAATTACTGGAAACCCTTAGTTCCTGACGTGTGGCACCTCACCATCTCGTCGTCCGTGAAGAAAACATCAAAAGAAGCGTCACAGTATACTAATTTATTCATGGAGCTAGTAGAACTCGCTAAACGTGTCAATTTGCGATCGTGTTCTACTCGACTATGGAATTACCACAAAAGTATAAGCCAGAGTTAGGAGAGGTGATTACTAACTCTGTTTAAGCCAAGCTTTTTTCTTTTTTTTCTTTTTCTTTTTTTTTCAAGGATAGAATTATTTTACACCGCACACCGCACACCGCACACCGCACACCGCACACCGCACACCGCACACCGCACACCGCACACCGCACACCGCACACCGCACACCGCACACCGCACACCGCACACCGCACACCGCACACCGCACACCGCACACTAAAAAGCTAAAAGCTAAAAAATGGGTCTCTGCAAAGAAAACGCACATCACATCACTAACGACTAAAACGAATGCATAAATGTGAGAGAAAAGGTGGCTACCTCAATCGGCTTTTCATTATTAAAAGTTCTAGGATACATAATTATAATTCCTATACAGTACATTATAGAAATCTCTGATCTCTTTCTATTCAGCTTCATTAGTTTTCCAAAATAACCTAACAACTTTGGCTAAAAAAAAAAACTGAGAATGCACATCACATTTCCGTAGGGCAATTTTATTAACCTGGGCTTTTCTTTTCTTAGCGTTTTCCCAATGTTCATGCATCGCTGTGATTAATTTCTACAACTTTTGAAGTCAAATCTAACTCAGGGCGCTGGCTTACATTTTTTGGTGTATCCGGCGATCGTTTTCAGAATTATTGGAATCTGAATTCTGATCTTTACCCTTTGAGATCATCAGGCTCTAATGAGAAACATTTTCAGGACGTACCTTACAACAATTTTTTTCAATGCTTTTTATGAGTATTCTGAATTTTTGAAGTCTATCCTTCCCTTTAACTTACTAATTTACTCCAATGTGCATAATTATCTGCACGGAAATAAAAAGTCTTTTCAGAAAAAGATAGATGAAGGTAACCTCGAACGCGCTGGGCTTCTGGACAATATGAAATGATCCCCTTGAGTGATAGAGGGTAGTGACAAATTTGACACTATCGAGAATTCGATGAACCGAAAAGAATTCCTGATTAAATGGTTACTTGACTGAACCTTGGCTGAAAGACGGCTAAAGACGCTTCACAACCAAACCCTATTTCAACTCATCTCTCTTGTCAAACGCATTTGTGCTTTGGTCCAGGAATGTAACTATAAAGGGGTTAATTTCTTATCATGAAACATCCAGAGAAGATAAATAAGCGAGACAAAGCCAGGACAAAAGGGACGCGATCACGATAGGTCAAAAAGGCCAATACCCGGAATCCGATTTTGACATATTCCCACACTTGAAACAAAGTAGTAGCGTATGTAAAACGGACAGAATTCTGTGAAATTAACCAAATGAAGAAAATGAACGTTTGCCATGTTTTTTTTCATGCAATACCTTCCACTCAGCTGACTCGGAAGAGCAACTCGATGGCAACTTTTCAATTTTCGAACTACTCGACATATCGATTGTCATAAAAATCAAAGGAATGCAGGAAAATGCCGACATAATTTGAGAGAGTCATCTGTTGTGACTGACATTATGCCAGCTTCGTTCACCTCGAATAGAAGATAATAGAGCAGATTTTACTTCTATCGAATTCAATATCTACCAATCTCGTTTCACGGTCTGGCGAAAAAGGCATATTTCACGCATACTGCACATGGGTCGAAGAACACGATATGCTTCACGTGATCCGCCCTTGAAATGAGTAGTTTTGCTTCATGACTTTATGAACGAGGCATATTTTAAGTCAGGTGCATCCAATTTTTCTGCGTTAAGTACCGTTCTGTCTAAATGGCTGGAAGAACACATTATATATCAAGTCTTCTGAGCTTGAAATGGGCTGTTTTCCTTTAGGGCTTTAAGAATGAGGCATGAAATGAGCTGTTTAGCTTCATGGCTTAAAAAACGGGCCATATTTCATGTATACTGCATTTGTTAACGTAAAGCGTTGTTTTGCTTAAAAGGCCTGAAAAAACAAGATATAAATTCAAGTCATTCGCGCTTGAAAAGAGCTGTTTCGCTCTATGGCTTTAAGAACGAGGCGTATTTCGTTTATACTACACTTGTCTGAGGTTAGGTTAACCACAAGACCAGTAATTTCGGTGAACGTGGATGGACACCGTTGGATTCCCATAAACCCCATCGGATTCCATTCGACAAATAGGTATCGAAGGATACCATCGGACAACATTATGTGCCCTCTCTGATTTTCATCTGATTTCCGGTACCTTTTTCGCGTCAAACGTATCTTACTTCCCTTGGAAGGTGTTAAGAATAGAATTTTGCCAATTCCATCGGAAGACTACGTTACCCATTGGTGTATATTGGTAATGTACGTCAAAAAGTCGATATCTACCTTTTTTTTCTTTTTTTTAACTACTTAGGTCAAAGAAAAACAGAACAGAAAATTAGGTAAATGTAACGAGATAAGGAACAATCGAGATATGATCTCTGGTGAAGTTTAGAAACGTGATTTAAAGATAATAGATAAATCATGTCCTTCTCGACAATATAAAAAGTAATGGTAGGGATAACTTTGGAAATGCCATTAATGATGTTACTACCCTGGACTGGGTAAAAATATGTTCTGAATAATCTGAATTTAGGTCTTCACAGTTTAACACGTGTTGTATTACAGGTGGAATGGAATCAACATTAGTTGCTTACAAAATATAACAATAAGTGTTGTACAAAACACAATTTTTAAAGTTTGAAATAAAATAGTATCGATAGTATCAAATATGAAGCTACAAATGTTTTACTTACAGGCGAGTCAACTCGGTGTTGTTAGCGAAGACTCCAGGCGGTAGATTTTCTATTTGGTTGCCAGGGAGGAGACTACAAAGATTAGGCAAATGAAAAAGCGTGATTAAATAGTTACAGCAGGTTAAAGAACTGGATAGAATTCAAATCCTAATAAGAAGAATACAAAGATCATTTAAATGAGCATTTAATGTTTTTTTTTTGCTGTGTTTGTCCTTGTTGTCCTTATTGTTGTTGTTTTTCTATCTACAGAGGCGAGGGGATCATATTATGATTTTTTCCATCCATCATTATCCAGTACGGGTTGTTTAGACGTTTCTTTAATGCTCTTTTGAATGCAAGTGCCTCTATTTGCCGATTACTTGATATCGTTAAGAACACTATGTTTCCAATTATATTTGTCTTTATCTCGAACTTGAGTTGTTAACTGATGTAGCATTGCGATCGTTTTGTGTATTACGCCACCTGCTATGCTAGTAGCTTAGAGTTCTAGAAACTGTGTGATATCATTATTCATGAAGGAACATGCGTTTTAGTAAAATCCTGGAACAGTTAAAGTAAAGCTAATAGGTTTGCAGGTTGAATAATCCAGAAAACAAATTATTAGACAACTTCTTGATATCGTTTATGCTTAACGATCTATGGATGTGTATGAAAATTTGGTCAAAGATTAGACAGGATAACATACGCACACACGCAAACAACTTAATTTTGTGCGCTCTGAATTTGAGATTTAGAGAACAGACATCAAGAAAAATTTGGTGACACGCCAGGCAACGAAATTAAAAAGCACATCAAAAATTTTCATCGAAGCATCAATGATTGTGATCGGGGAAGTGCTTCACAATTTTTTTTCTTCAAAAAACTCATTTTAAAATCAGTATATTCAGATTTCAAGTCAACTCATGCAATCGGAAGAAACCGTTTAAGGAAAGTGGAAGCAGTGCAAGTTAATCTTCGAAGTCTCGACACTCGCATTTCTAATTCACAAGAAACCCAATAAATTGCAGTTATTAGCTTATGCTCGTCAACAATCTTACGAATAATTAAGAATCCAATTGTCTCAGTACACACATTTAATGAGTCATGGAGCTAGTGAAGCACGTTAAACGTGTCAATTTGCGATTGCGTTCTACTCGAATATGGAACTGGAACCACTCCAGGTGGTAGCTTCTCTGGCTGGTTGTCTCCTAACTTCCATATGATAAAAATGTAGCAAAATATCATTGAGGTTGAGCATAAAATAATTCTTTCAGTGTATCCGACGGGAAAAAAAAACGTTTATTTGACTACGAGTTAGAGAAGGTTATAAAAAAAAATAGGTGATTTTTAAAATGCTCACCGTTTAGGCTACCTTAAATCAATTTTTAGGAAAATTCATTGCCTGGCGAGGGAATTCCGCGTTAAATTGCACGCGAAAACTGACATCGCATGAATCGCGAAGCACGGTTTTCGTGTGCAATTTAACGTGGAATTCACGAGTCAGGTAATGGATTTTCCTTGAATCGCATAATAGAATAAAAATAAGAAAAAATAGAAAACAGCAGTAATATTGTTTGTTTTTATCCTGAGCGCGCAACGATCGTGAATTTGATAAACCGAATAAAAAGTACTGATAATGGTTACTTGACTAAACCTCGGCTGCGAGACCGCTGAAGACACTTCACAAGCAAACCTATTTCAACTCAACTCTATGTTCAAACGCTTTTGTACTGTATGGTTTAAGGAAATAATTATAAAGGGGTCAATTTCTTATCATGAAACATTCAGAGGAGATAAATAACCGAAACAAAGCCAGAGCGAAAAGGGGCGCGAACTCGAGAGATTAAAAAGATACCCGCAATACAATTTAGACAAATTTCCCCTCTTGAAACAGATCTGTAGCATATGTAGAATGGACGGAATTCTGTGAAATTGACCAAATGAAGAAAATGAACGTTTTCATTCTTTTTTATTTATTTATTTTTTTTATGCAATACCGTTCACTCAGCTAACTCGGAAGAGTAACTCGACGACAAATTTTCAATTCTCAAACTACTCGACATATCAATTGTCAGTAAAATAAAAGGAATGCAGAAGAATGCAGGCATAGTTTGAGAGAGTGATCTCCGGTAACTGACATTGTGCAATTTCAGATTTCTGTTTATGAGCTGTTTTGCGTCAGAGCTTTCAGAACGAGGCATATTTCCCGTATACTGTACTTCACATTTCTGTGTTAAGTGTTTTTTTTAAGGCTTAAAGAACGAGATTTGAAGTATTCCGCGCTTGAAGAACGAGGTATCTTTCAAGTCATTCGCGCTTGAAATGGGCTGTTTAATAATTCAGGACTTTAAGAACGAGGCATATATCCCGTATACTGTACTTCATATTTTTGTGTTAAGCGCGTTCTTTTTTTTAAGGCTTGAAAAACGATATTTTATAGGTATAAGTATCTTTCAAGTCATTCGCGTTTGATATGGGCTGTTCCGCTTCATGGCTTTAAAGAAACGAGGCATATTTAGCTATGTACCACGCTTGCTGCATTTGCTCAAATAAAGCGCCGTAAGTCGCTGTAAGTCATTCGCGCTTGATATGAGCTGTTTCGCTTTATGGCTTTAAGAATATAATTTTGCCCATTTTATCGGAAAACTACGTTTCCCATGGGAATCTACTGATGTGTATTGGAAATGTACGGCAAAAAAAGTCCACATCTCCTGTTTGGATTTTTAGTGCTAAGGTCCAAGAAAAACAAAACCGAAAATTAGGAAAATTTTGTTCCACTATTAGTCTTGAAATGTAATGGCATGGTTTCGAATCTTGTCCGAGCCTGATTTTTTTTGTTTCAGTCAACTTTCCTGCAATTAGTAAAATTGCAGCTCACCTTCGAGAATCATGTCTTTATTTTATTTTAATCCGCATGTCAAAAGAAACTTATTTCATCACAAATTCATATCGAAAAGTCGCGCGGTAAAATGAGCCTTCGTTTCGACAATAAAATGTTTCTAAATGTTTTTTTATACGCACTTAAAAAAATTTGAAGGACAATGACCAGAATAAAACTGAAGCAAATATTAAAGGGCTATTAAGCGTCCTATAAAAGTAAATAGGCATAGGGGCGGAGGAGTTGACATTTACTTCTGTAGCTCAGTTGGTAACAATATTTTGGGAGGCCTGGGTTCAAACCCCGTCTGAGCCTGAATTTTTCTTAGTCTTCCTTTTCTGCAATTGGTAAAATTGCAGCTTACCTGCAAGGATCATGTCTTTCTTTAATTTTACATCGGCAGCTCCAAAAAAATTAATTTTTTTACAAATACACAGCTTAAACTTGCGCAAAGAAGAGAACCTTTGTTTTGACAATATACTGTTTGTAAATGATTGAAATGTAATAAACAAAATATCACCTGTTTGACCTAACCATGTGTTCTCAAAGTGGAAGGGGAGAGGTGTGAATGTTTATTTTGAGCAGTCATTGTATGAAAAAAAGTCCGAATTGATTATTTTATTCCTAATAATTGCTTACGTTAAGGGAAAGGCTCCATAAAAGGTGAATTTAAATGGGATCAGTAACGATTGAAATCGGATTTTCAATGCAGCCGATCGCATGGGCCAGAGGGCAATTAAAATTTAGAACCAAGTTTTGGTAAATACGCGATGTGATTTGTTCGATTTTGATCTGAATATTACGAACTAACAACATGTTCTCAAAGTGGGAGGGGGGAAGTGGGACGGAGGACGTTGGAATTTGTTGATTTTGCTATTCTTGTTAACTTCAAATTTCTTTTAGACTGGCTGAGTTTTGAACTCTCCATCTTTCGGTAAATTGCGTCTCTGTGAACCCTTTTTGAAGCTAGTGGGATTAACAAAATTTTTTAATAGAAACTGAATTCCACTCCCACTAATAACAACGGCGATGGGATTTCTATTAAAATTTGAAGCGGGGTCTTGGCAAATATGCCAGTTGGGATATAGGATTTGATCCTGCCATTATGAGCTGTAAACTGGCCCCTCTGCAACGCATAGACTTAAGGGCAGTTAAAATTTGAAACCAAGATTTAGTAAGTACGTGAGCTGAGATATTGGATTTGAGTCCCAACATTACAAATTGCTACAGTTTACACGTGTGGCTGGGTCTGTATAAGCTTCTTAAAAATAAGTCTCTTGGAATAAGCAATAATTGTTGTTTACTTACAGTCGAATCAACTTGATGTTGTAGCTGAAGACTCCACGTGGTAGCTCTGCTATCTGATTGTCATCTAACTCCCTACGTAAACGATATTAAGAAAGACAATAAAGCAAATTAACCATCTCATGAAGTTTTAAGACTTACAGAGTTTGCAAAGTACATCTGTAGGAATAGAAATTAACTCTTAACTTCTTTCCAGACTCCTCTTCTACTGAGGGAGACCCTTAGAATTTCGGCCAAATCCCTCGAGACCTTCGTTACCGGTCATCATTTATCGCTTAAGTGGCCGGAAGGGAAGAATCAGAGGATTTGGTTTAAAATTGCAGCTCGCCTGCGAGAATGGTGCCTCTCTTTAAATTTACACCGGCAGCTCCAAATAAATAATTTTTTTTTTTAAAAAGACATAGCCTAAACTTGCGCAAAGAAGAGAACCTTAGTTTTGACATAATACTGTTTGTAGATGATTCAAGTTTAATAAACAAAATATCTCTTTTTGACCTAACAGTGTGTTCTCTAAGTGGGAGGGGGGGAGGTGGGAATGTTAATTTTGAACATTCATTTTATGGAAAAAAGTCCGAATTGATTATTTTTCCTGATGATTGCTTGCGTTAGGGAAAGGCTTTGTGAAAGGTGAATTTTAACACGAAGGCGCGTTATAAATAGGGTGGCTCCTCCCTTTTGTTTCAGCTTAAATGCAAAAATCATCCAATATGGCGACCAACGTTCCCACCATGAGTGAATCGGTCTGCATAGAAGACACACTTTAAGTGTTTTTTTTGTGTCAATAAATTAGAAGATATTGCGTCTTGTTGACTCTCATTCCCATAATTGAGCTCATTTTGATATTAATTGGCACTAACTTATCGTTCGGCTGCTCAAAGCGCTATCTGCGATCGACGAGACAGTCGCACAGTTGTCTTTTCAAAATTCGCGCCGTGTAACTTCGGCTTATGTCCCAAGCCCCTGATACAAACTGGTTCTTCGAGCCTTCAGATTATTCCCATTGAAACTAGCGGATTCATGACACATTCTATGCGCAATGCTCAGACTACTGTTATCTGTGACAATTCTGTGACAAAACCTCTAAAGTTTGGATGATTTCACAACTAAGTGCGATTTTGAGACAGAATTTCACAACTCTAGTTCAGTTTGGAGAATAGTCTTGGCCGTCGCTGCTCGAAAGATATCTTTATTGGGAAATTTATTCGTTATGGCTGAGGGAAATAAGCCATCTGTACCGGCTTATACTATTTTGCGAAACGAAACGAAACGAAACGAAGCGAAACGAAATCGGGTCAGATGAAATAAAACAAAGGAATAATGCAGATATATTTTCAAATAAGGTAAAGATAACTTTCACAAGGATTTTGGAGTAATCGTTCATTAATAAGAAGGATTTTTATTCATTTCGCAAAATAGTAATTTTAGGAGAGTTACTATTTTGCGAAATGGACTATTTTCACTCTGCGGTGACAACGTGACCTCTTTCATGTCGCGAAAATACATTTAAACATTACAAATTAGTATATAACCGAACATTTTGGCCTCCTCTTATTTCTTAAACCGTATTAAAATATATTTCGCAAAATAGTAATTTTAGGAGAGTTACTATTTTGCGAAATGGACCATTTTCACCCCTGCGATGACAACGTGACCTCTTTCATGTCACAAAAATACATTTAAACATTACAAATTAGTATATCACCGAACATTTTGGCCTCCTGTTATTTCTTAAACCGTATTAAAATGTATTTCGCAAAATAGTAATTTTAGGAGAGTTACTATTTTGCGAAATGGACAATTTTCACCATGCGGTAACAACGTGACCTCTTTCATGTCATAAAAATTCATTTAAACATTACAAATTTGTATATCACCGTACATTTTGACCTCCTGTTATTTCTTAAACCGTATTAAAATGTATTTCGCAAAATAGTAATTTTAGGAGAGTTACTATTTTGCGAAATGGACTATTTTCACCCCTGCGGTGACAACGTGACCTCTTTCACGTCACGAAAATACATTTAAACATTACATTATAGTATATTCTCAAAGATCTCGGTCACCTCCTCTTTAATGTAGTAATTTCTAAACTAATTGAATGTAGTAATTCCGAAAAATGTTTATTTTGCGAAATGGATTATTTACTCTCGGCGGGCGGCAACGATGTTGCCATTCTCGTGTCACACAATATGTATTTGGTTGATGCAGTAAGATTTTGTCCTCTTCTTATTTCATAAACCGTATTTAAATACATTTTGCAAAATAGTAGTTTTTGGCAGGCATACCATTTTGCGAAACGAAATATTTTTATCCTTCAATGACAAAAATGTCTTTCTTTTCGGGTCAAAAATTTATTTTTAAACATTACATTATGGTGCACTCCCGATCTTGGTCACCTCTTTATTTCCTAAACGGTATAATAATATATTTCTTTAAGTAGTAATTTTGGAAGAATTGCTACTCTACGAAATGAATTATTTTTACGCCATGATAAAAAATATTGCCATTCTATTGTCAACAGTACATATTTGATTACTTGAAAGATTTACATATGCTTTAAAAATTGCAAGTTTACTGGAAACCCAAAACCTGAGAAAGTTTTAAATGCGATTGAAATACATTAGAACCCCCCTAACTCGAACCCCCCGGTAACTCGAATAAGATCCAATTTCCCTTGGCCCAATTTTTCAGTCATTCACTATCAGCTAACTCGAACAATTTTTTGTCTCCTTAGGAAATTTGAGCTGGCTGAGTTCTACTGTAACGACTGAATAGACTAATGTAGAAACAAGAATTGAAATACTATTAATTTGTTGAATTAGGTCTTTGTGTAATTTTCGCCTATTTCAAACTTCAACATTGCAAGAAGCAAATCCTTGTGACCGTCTTTCAAACGCTGCTTTACACTGTTGGTGACAGTTATCAAGCCTCTCCAGAAATACGGGTGCCTTGGAAGGATACAGCTCTTATCAATGCAATAAAACCTCTTTGCCTTTTTTTTATGCGTTACGAGCATTTCAACATTGCCGTTATCGTCTTTTTTAGGGTAGCGATAACGCTCCTCGTGAAGTAGAACAATGTCGTAGGGCGCTATCTGTACTCTCTTGGGGAACTCATTTGTACAACCGGTGCATATTCTTGCATTCGAGTAGTCATGAGTAAACACCACATAAAAGGGCTCGTCATTCTGGTAATACTCGATGTATCTCGTGGGCTTTGGCACCATAACGTCATAAGGGTCTTCTTCTGACACGACTGGCACCTGGCTTACGTTATTTTTCCCTCTTCTTTGTTTTACTCGTTGATTCGGCTTTCCCCCAAGCTGTTTAGAGAGGTTTGCGCTGATGATTTTTCCCATTTTGTTAGAAGCTCTCTTGTAAGTGGTGATGAAACTTCGCAGCTTACCAATCTTCTCAGCGACAATAAGGACGTGAGGGAACAAACCACCACTATCACGGAAAGATTTGCAGGTCTTGTCGCACGATATCTTCTCTTTCTTTGTTTTTACTGTGTAACTGGTATCAAACTCAGTGACGTAGAAGTTTGTATTTGCAAGTTCTATGATCTTATAATGCGACAATATGATTTCCGCCCTCCTCCATATATCTTTAAGCTTATAAGAAGGAAATTGTAATGAGAGCTGGCACTCGACAAGGCCTATGGACAATTTTCTAGTGATGGCCTCAACCCTCCATCTGCTGGGAAGGATACAACCAAAGACTTTTTTTATTTTTGCGTTGCGTTGCTGGGATGTCATTTGTGTCCACTGTAATGGATCCACCTCAAGGTGATTATAGTCTGCGGACAGACGATATTCTCCCATCTGATAGATGGCTTTAACCAGCTCGTCTAAATGAGGCTGCACTACGCGTTTCTCAATGAGATCGTGTATCGTGTATCGTGTATCGTGTATCGTGTATCGTCACCTGATCACAGGTCGTAACTTGCATTTCTTCATACTCTCAGATAAAGGTCGAAGACGACCTTCACTTGAGTGAAGCCATTTGGTAAATGCCTCTGGCCATTGGCCCTCAGTAACCTTCAGCTCCTTATCAAACTGCTCTTCAGAGGTACAATCTACAAGACCTATAATCCTTCTCCCATCATGCTCAGAGCCTAGAAGCTCGCGAGCTATTTCCGTTTGCTTTGGTGACGGTACCTTCAATTCTGTTAACGTCTTTAATATGTTTGTTTTAACATGGTCAAAACATCGGAGATGGATATTTGTGTCACTTGAAGAAGTTCCATGAATTGGAAATACCTTCTCGAAGCCTGTTTCCAAAGGAGTTTCTCCATCAGTTCCATAGGTTAGATTACAGATGCCCTTCCTCTTTAAATTTGCTGCTAGGTACTCGTACTCCTCCATTTCCCTACTCGTGCTTGTCATGATGCCTGCCAAAGTAGTTGGGTGTTTATCGCGTGCATTTCTATGAACAAACATTGGATGTGGGAAAGTTAAAGTTGTCAAATAGAAAGGTCCACAGTTGTAAGTCATATCGATACCGCATTGAGATTTGGGACTGGTTCCTGAACAAAAACTTTTTAACCATTCAATATGCAAATCTTTCGCTGCGAATGTGTTTGGGGAGGTATCTTTTCCGTTGCGAAGACCAAAGGAAACATCTTTTACAAAGTCAGAAGTTTGCAGTTGAGTAACTAATTTGGTAAAATCGGCTGCTTTTAGTGGTCCTGTACTCCGAGAACGAATGCGATTTTCTATTTTGCTGGCCTGGTTGTATACTTGTTTTCTGTTACGTGGGATGTCGGACACAGATTTGACATTAGAAACACCACCTGCATCTTGCTGTACTTTCGTGATTACGTGCTTTGCAGGATTCTCTTCGGCATACTGTTTTATCCTCGTAAGGACGCTTGGTTTTGTTCGAAAAAAAGCCTCTTTGTGATGTTTCACGTTTCCATGGGCCTTTCTAGAAAATAGCTTTTCTGCTTCCTCTGTTACTTTATACTGTATAACAGCATATCGTCCAAGCTCCCCTTTGCGGTGGTCATGTACCTTAGTTATAATACGGCAAAACTCATCTGAAGAAGCATGCCAGCTGTAATGACGCTTGACAGAAAAAATGTGGCTTCCTTCAGGATTTTTTTCCTTTTTTACGTTTGCTGACTCTTTTGATACGAGATTCACTGGAAAAATCTACCCTGACAACTTCGGTGGGACAAGAGTGACGCGCGTATACTCCGTTACCATCCGTCGTCAAATCTCCTTTATTAACGATGTTTAGATCGACAATAAAAATGGCCGACTCGGTAACTCCGTGTGCCACCTTGCGGCAGACTTTCTTAGTGTCAAAATTACCTGCGATGCAGATATCTATAACTTCTTTTGTTGAAAGACCCTTCTGAGAAACTTTAAAAACAGGTTGCCCATTGATTTTTAGGCCTAAAAAGACAAACGAAACACAGATAATAAGCAAAAACTCTTGATAATATTTGCAGCCATTTTCTCTATCATTATGGGGAAATATAGTATGCTTCGTACGAAAATATATTTCAAAATACCTTAAATGAACGCCTACCAATTATAAAGCATTTATACAAAACTCCTTCTTAAAGTGAAACACGCAAGGTGTTTCAAAACCGTCTGTTTCTTCTAAATTCTGAATTCTGATCGATTGAATCAACCACAAAGGCTCTGGGCAGTTGAGAGAAAACTAAACTTGTGGTTTCTAAAAACCTTTTTCCAACTTCTCAAAATTCATCATTTCAACTGTAGTCTCTTGCCCTTCCTTTTCAATTTTGTTTGTATGTTTTGTTTCCTTTCTCTTTTCTAATCTTTCTTTACCTTCCTGAGCTTTCTCGGAGTCGTCTTCATTGCTGTAGGGATCGTAGTTATCATTGTCGGAGCCAACTTCGGGCTCATCTTCTTCAGACACGTTAAGGCTGCTCGAAGAAGATACGTGAGACCGCCGCCGTCTTTTTTTTTTTGGTGTAACGGCGATGCTATTTGGACTTCAGTTGACCTAATCGTTTCCATATAAAAGAAACAAATAAATTAATTCGGTGGGTCCTCTATCATTAGCTTGTAACAATTCTCTTCTTATGTGACGTGTAAATTCTATTCGGAAAAGCAAAAACTGAGTGTTCCTGTTTTCTTAAGATACTAATGGAGAATACAAAGGTTAATAACCGAAAAACAGAAGTCCCGCTTAGTTTTTTTTGGCACTTACGTGGACCTTTTCGAGGGTCGTTTGGAACATGAAGGGATTCCGCTATCGTCTTCCATTTCCTCTTCCAGCTCGCGGGCTGCACTTAGGTTAACTTTGGTCTTGGAGAATGCATTCGTTTTGGCTCTGCGTGTTTGAGACTCTATAAACTGCTGAAGTTTTTTGTAAATAGCGCCATCTGTGGAACCCGTAATATCCAGTTCATTCACGGGCTCATCTCTCCTCATGGACGCCAAACTGATGCTCACAGAACTTTTCACAGGTTCGTTTTCTACCAGGCCTTTGCCAATATGTATATAGCTTTCTGAGGTATGGACTACGTCGGAGCCATCACTACTGCTGAGCACAATCATTGGAACAGATAGCTCTGCCCTCCCTACACTTTCTTCGGCACCGCTGTTGCCAATCGGTGAGCAATCATCTGTGAATTTCACAGTATCAAGTAAGGCAACATTGCATTTATGCAGTTTAATTCTCATGTATTTCAAATTCTGACAAACCCCACAATAGACAGTCAGTAACTTCCTTAAAAAAGTACGTAATTTTACCGTAGTAGGGTAACTGGCGTTCGTTGAAATGTAAAACCAAATAAGCTTTCTGTTCAGACATGAATGAGTACAGTTACATCAGGGAAATGTATTTAACTTAATGGTTTGTACAGGAAAGTGCTAATCTTAAACGACGAAAATCGACCACGGTTTTGTAAGTGACGCTTTAAGGTAAATACAAACCGTGCTTTCAGTCAAACTGTATTCACTACAATTCTCGCTCAGTATATGAATACCTGAAACTCGGCTTTAAGTTGGTGGTAATTAAGCAAGCTATTATTACATCTGTGCCTAAACGATAAGATTGCATACCATTTCTCTCTATTAATCCCAGCTCTTTACTAGTCGAAGATGGCGAAACACTGAAATGAAAGAAAAATTATTTTAAAAACGAAACCCCGCAATATCATCTGTTGGACAACCTGTTCAAAGTTAATTTCAAATATATAGATGGTAAATTTGCTTTCTCAGGTCCAGGGGATACCGTGTTCGAAAGTAAAGTTACTTGGACATCAAGCGATATTCATCTATTTCCTCTGCTACACTTTCGTCGGTGTAATAACAGTAAAGGATAATATTGTAATAATCATAAGAAATAGGACTGGTACCTTTCATTTTCGCTCATTATAGAGAGCGACTGCAACATATAATTTTTTACACCACTAGAAACCAGGCGCTGCCATATCCAGCGACAGACTCCTTCGCATGCCGTTTCCTCTTCTTTTACCTCTGAAAATACTTTGAGAAGGCCGGTGCCTTTACCACCAACTTCGGCGGGAACAGGATGGGTATCTACAATAAAGAAGCAGTCGCTTGCAAGGCCAATTATGAAGACTAATGGCTCACAGGTGTAGATGGCAACGCAAAAATCTTTTTTCGATAACATGGAAGATAAGGCATGGACAAGGTTAGTCTGCCCTTTTTGGGAGAATACGAAGTCGCTCTCCAAGATTTCTTCGGAAAAATCGTACTTGCCAACTTCAGCACCAACACTCCGTATTAGTTGGTACGCCGACAGAACATCGTAGAGTTCCTCACAATTCCTGTATGGATTTACCACTCGGGGGAACTCTGTGATGACATTTTCTGCCACTTCGCAAATATTTTGCCACAGCTTCTCACTACCCCCAATTGCTTCTACTCGGAACTTACGTATTTCATGAGCAATTTTTACACATAGAAAGGCACAGGCAAATTCCGGAAATTATTCAGGTACCTTGTCACCTCTGAATACAATCTGTGCAACCCTTCTGTCGTACTGTTCTAGGCATGAGGCTTGACTGACCTATGAGGAATAAAGTTTGACTTTCACACAAAGATGAATAATCTTTACTGTAATTATTTTTAACATTATAAGTTTATTTTAGCTTGTTTTATCTGATGTTCGAGGGCTTTTTTTTTGAGACAAGGACGACAAGACTGTCACCACGCATTGGAAATATTCCACTTTCCCAACAAATACTTCTCCAAATTCCTTTTTGCCAGTAAGATAATGTGGTTTTTAATTTTTTTGTGTCTACAATTGTCGTTTAAAAAATGGTTTTTAAAATATCTTTGTGAAACGTATTTCCATGACAAATCATCATGTGAGAGAAAAGAACAAGGTTGTTTGCAGAAAGTTAAAATGGTATATTTTGATAAACTGCAGTTTTGTAAAATTACTCTCTACACGGAACACTTCGCACTCTTCAGGAAATTTGCAAAGCTCGATTACTGGCTGGGTTACATTAATGACCATTTCACGAACATTTTCCTCGTTCTTGACAAGATTGAAAAATATTACCCTTTAAAAAATACAAATGACTAACCTTCAAGGGGATATTAAGAGTAGATAGACATGGTAGATCCCTGGCTGATCATGGAAACCACTTCTTCAACCTTTGGCCGTTTATCAGGGTCAAATTGAGCACACTTAAGCCAAATCTTGTTGACCGAATACCAGTCAGTAGCATGCTTGTGTTGATATTTGCATGGCTCCGTTGGCAATTTTCTCGTTATGAAGAAATGCTCCAGTGCTTGCAGAGGTGTTTTTCCTTCTCTTAGAGCTGCTTGTATCTCATCAAAGTAGGGATACTTGACACAAGGGTTCAGTAATACAAACAGGGTCATGCCTAAAGACCAAATGTCGGCTCTCTTAAGATCTTCTCCTGATGCAAGCGGTAAACGAATCGCTTCAATCAGCATTTCTGGGGCCATATATACCGATGTTTCTCGATTAACTCGAGCAGTTAGGGACTGCAGGATGGAATTAGTTTGTATCTTAGTGGAGCGGCTTTCACCGAAATCAGTTAGCTTACATAGCAGAGGGCGCTGTTCCCAGCCTTCTCTCTGAGCACTTGTAGTCAGATCACAGTAGTGTTGATTGGTGACCAAGATGTTAGCCGGCTTTAAATCCCGATGGGCGACATCTTTGTCGTGCAGATATTTAAGACCCAATGCTACATCCTTGCAAATGGTGGAGATGGCTTGAGGGGAGACGAAACCGTCGCAATCGGAGCCCTCAAGAACACCAAGAAATTCTGCAAGGGAGCTAACTTTTGACTCGATACCGAATGGTTGGAAATCGAAATACACATACTCGAGAATAAGGGCGAAGGGATTGTTGCAGATTCCCTTGAACTTCACAATGTTTGGATTTTTCAACTCTTGAATGATTCTTGCTTCCTTTACAAACGTTTTCTTATCCAATATGTCCTCGCCGAGCAATTTCTTAACGACCACTTTCTCCGCAGCGGCTGAATTCCCACCCGCATCAGGAACAGTCTGCCAGTTAGCAGTGAACACAGCACCATAAGCGCCCTTACCAATGATTTCCTTGTTTGTCAAACACTTGAAATCATGAACTGGAAGACCTGAACAGTCGATGGTCTTGGGCTTAAGAACAGGAAATTTAAAAGCCATAATCTTGCCTGATTTAACAGCACACAAAGCGAGCACAAAGCAAACTTCTTGCAGCACGTGGAACTTGCGCAAATGCGAAACACGATCTCTTGCTAGTAAGGAAGAGGTGTGCGACGGGGGTGTAATCAGAAGCGCGTACGCGTAACTTTTCCATGTCTATTATTTTTATTAAAAATTTTGAAGCAAAGGAACTGTATTACTTGCGATTATAAAACTGCTGGACGACTATTTCGGCATGGATATGCTTCTGTTCTCTATACGAGACGGAGAGTCTAAACATGTTTAGACGCCACTGGAAAACTGTCATGTTGGTGCAACATGCCAAGATGTTCGGTTAAATGTATTTTTGTGACATGAAAGAGGTCACGTTGTCACCGCAGGGGTGAAATAGTCCATTTCGCAAAATAGTAACTCTCCTAAAATTACTATTTTGTGAAATATATTTTAATACGGTTTAAGAAATGAGAGAAGGCCAAAATGTTCGGTGATATAATAATTTGTAATGTTTAGATGTATTTTCGTGACGTGAAAGAGGTCACGTTGTCACCGCAGGGTGAAAATTGTCCAATTCGCAAAATAGTAACTCTCCTAAAATTACTATTTTGCGAAATACATTTTAATACGGTTTAAGAAATAACAGGAGGCCAAAATCTTCGGTGATATACTTATTTGTAATGTTTAAATGTATTTTTGTGACATGAAAGAGGTCACGTTGTCACCGCAGGGGTGGAAATAGTCCATTTCGCAAAATAGTAACTCTCCTAAAATTACTATTTTGCGAAATACATTTTAATACGGTTTAAGAAATAACAGGAGGCCAAAATGTTTGGTGATATACTAATTTGTAATGTTTAAATGAATTTTTATGACATGAAAGAGGTCACGTTGTTACCGCAGGGTGAAAATTGTCCATTTCGCAAAATAGTAACTCTCCTAAAATTACTATTTTGCGAAATACATTTTAATACGGTTTAAGAAATAACAGCAGGCCAAAATGTTCGGTGATATACTAATTTGTAATGTTTAAATGTATTTTTGTGACATGAAAGAGGTCACGTTGTCATCGCAGGGGTGAAAATGGTCCATTTCGAAAAATAGTAACTCTCCTAAAATTACTATTTTGCGAAATATATTTTAATACGGTTTAAGAAATAAGAGGAGGCCAAAATGTTCGGTTATATACTAATTTGTAATGTTTAAATGTATTTTCGCGACATGAAAGAGGTCACGTTGTCACCGCAGAGTGAAAATAGTCCATTTCGCAAAATAGTAACTCTCCTAAAATTACTATTTTGCGAAATGAATAAAAATCCTTCTTATTAATGAACGATTACTCCAAAATCCTTGTGAAAGTTATCTTTACCTTATTTGAAAATATATCTGCATTATTCCTTTTGTTTTATTTCATCTGACCCGATTTCGTTTCGTTTCGTTTCGTTTCGTTTCGTTTCGCAAAATAGTATAAGCCTCTGTACCCAGGAAAAAGCATCCAACGATCGAGGTCCACAGTTCTCGTTCAACATAGAAGTTCCTGGAACTCAGGAGAGCAAACTTCTCGGCATCAAAGACCGCATAAAAATGGCCATGGGCTCGTTGAATCTTACAAAAGCGACGACAAGCACACAGAATGCAGATTTGATGGAAGCTCTTCTGTTAGCTTTTGAGGAGAAAATTAAGAGGAAATGTCTGACATCGAGCGATCTGGGCTTATCATCAACGGGAAGTCCGAAATACACCATCCACAACTGCACGGTTCTCAATTCCTTAAGCTTCTTCCACTCCATCTTCGCGTATTTCTTTGCCTTTGGCTGATCCTTTTTCTCCAATTTCTCCTCCACAAGCAGAACGTACGCCACAAAGAATGCAAATCGCTGCATCTTCAGCAGAGAACGACTCCTTATACATGTATCTCTGCAGGGAAGAATCTCCGCGAACTCTGTTTTCTTTTTTCTCTAATACGCTAACGACATCATGTTGTTATTGTAGAAAACCCCTCGCTTGTGAGTCACTTGTCTTCGATCGACAGAGTCATGTAGTGTCAGTGAAAATTTCATGTGTTGGTGGAGATTCTTTCAAGTGGCTCTCCTCCCCTATCATGGGAGGATCTCCTCCAAAGTACTATGTAAATTTCAGGTGAGCACTCTTTTATTTTTGCTTGAAATTTACTGAAATTTGTTATCTCGGTATTTTACAGTTTTTGTTTTTTGTAACTGGTCACTTCTCTGTCTCTCTTTCATAGATTGATTCATGGAGTATTGTCCTGTGGCTTGACAGAGAGAGAATACACAAGTTTCTGTCAAGCAGCCAACATCGGGTCAGAGGGGAAAAAGACCTCCAACACAGGTTAGCAATGCACATGTTCAGATGCTCTGAAAATCATGTAGTCTTTCTCCTTGCAAGGAGAAGGCAGTCAGCAGCAGTTTGCAGGTTGCTAAATCATGAATGTTTTAGCAAGATAGCTCAAACTGACTAAACTGTTCCTTCTTTTGTTTGTGCCTTACCAGATACAATTCTAAAATACTTCTATTTTTAATCACTTCAACAGTCTTGGAAAAGCTCAGTTACTTGACAGTCGTGAAGAGGGTCTCCAATGAGTCGATGTTGGCTGCTCGAGAACAAGTGAAGAGTAACCCTGCATATGCTGTGAATGGAGAGGTACAAGTTGTCATTTTAATTTCATTTTGTCTTTGGCCACATACTTATACACCTGCCATACTCTGAATATATTATGTAGACTGACACATACAAATACATAAAATCTTATATCAGATTGTAAACCTTGAAAATATCTGTGAGTAGAGAAATGTGACCATTTTTGTGTCATGATTTCTACCATTTCTTCCTACAGTGTGTTATAACAGATGCAAGGCATGATTCCAGTCAATCAGCAGCACACACAACAGTGTCAGCCCTTTCTTTCTTGTAAGATGGTTTCTACTTGATCTCTTTGTATGATATGTTGAACCTCTGGTATGTTCAACACCATTCCTAAAATCATTTCATTTGCACTGATTATCTTTAGGACCAAAAAGGTGTTAGCAGTTGTCAACTGGAGTAGGGCCAATGAAACTTCAGCAGTAAGCCGTGAGGTCCCTATGACAAAAGAGCTGCTGACTTATCTCTCTGAGACACAAGGCATGATAAATTTGCATCCTCAATAATATCATATCACATATGTAATACAAATATGGAGATCAGAAGTATCTTTTATAATGCAGCTAAAGTAATTCTTTTTTCATGGTTCCATGTTGCAGAGGTGGCATATGACTTTGTATTACAGCTAAAAATATGGATCTTGTCAAAAGGAATGCTTAATTCCTTTGACTCTTGGCCTGGTAGTCAGTACACACTTGTATTTTTTCGCTCATTTTGTCTTGATGATTATGACTATTTCTTGAAAGTTAGCATTTTATTGGTATTAATATATATATTTTTTTATTTTCAGGTGCAAAGTCTGTGACTAAAGTAATGAAGGAAGTTGCCTCAGGGGCCCAGAGGGATGAGGGCTCAAAGTAGTTTTTTGAATCGTTCGACAAAGGTAAGATATCTCTCTTATGAGAGTCATCAAAAGCTATATTCTCTCCACAATTATCTGCAGATGTCAAATTCCTTCTTGATATAAGATGAATACAATGGAATATAATAATTGTGAATATTTTACAGTGAAAAGTACAAGGACTCTTGTATACTTCTGCATGAAGAACAGTCCACCCAATGAAGAAGAATTTCCAGGTACACTGTTGAATGTAGTTGACCATTACCAGGTAGTTTGAGTGACTGTTAATTGAGAACATAGTATTTTGTTTTCATTTCTGTAAGTACCTTTTGTTGTGTTATTCTAGTAAGATATGACATGATCATTACCTCAAAGATTGCACATATTTCTTTAATAATGGTGAACAAGAGACATTATACTTACTATCATTATTAGTACTGATTTATTAGTCTGTTTTTCTATAACTTGGTGTATTTATTACTCAGGGAAATCATGTCAGATGCCATGCAGAGTCATGGTGCAAGCAGAATGGCTATGTGATGAGCAAAAAACTTTTAACTAAACCTGAAGTAGTAGCTGCATGCTTATGTTGTTAATTCTGCACAACTACTTTGGCACTTTTTGGATTCACTGCCTTCTCTTGCTCATTGACTCATTTGTCTTACAGAATGAAAATGTGAATCGAGAAGCATCATCTCTACAGATGCACCAACATACCAGGCATTCAAACCGCTTGGCAGAGACCAGGGTGCTTACTTCAAAGACATTTAATTTCAGAGAAACTATCTGGTCTACCTTTTTTAATACCAACAAATGATGTCTCTTTTGTTTTCCATTGCACCACAGTTTCTGAGATAATTGCAACTAGGAGCCCAAATGTTTAGTATTAATATGTGAGGTCATTAGAGAGGACCAATTCTAACAACTGCTGGTACCAAGCAATGAAAACATGAATATTAGGTTTGACACAAGGTATTTCCAAGCAGACTCATTCTCTGTTTCCTCCTGTTACTTTTCTTTGCACTGTATATCTTTTCCTAACCTATAGGAAAGTCACTATAATTTGCTGTGTGGACATTGTAAAATGGACCTTAAAAAATATTGAGTACTTGGGCTCTCTTTGAGGTGGGCATTTGTATGAGAATTTTATTATTCCCATTTATGCCCCATATAGGCAATACCAGGAGGGTTAGGAAATCTTGAGCTCACATCTTTTATAACACAATTGGGCATCCTTTCCCGCACTGCATTAACGTGGTCCCCCAGTTCGACTTTTCTAGCCTGGTAAAGAGGGTCTTTCCAGAGCCCACATTTGTTCAATGCTCTCCAGTACGTCTTCTAATCTTTTCTACGTCGCACGTTCATGTTTAATTGACACGTATGCCCATGGTGTAGCATGAAATATCGCAATAAATATAACTTGTAGTTCTAAAGAAATAACTCCTTTCAAAACATTCTTAGGCGGGACAAAACATTCTTAGGCAGGACAAAACGTTTCGTAGGTGTCACGCAAGGCTGCATTTCGGAAAATAAAGGCATCAAAAGGAAGCAGTGTTAGACATGAACTGTCGCATCATACGAAAAAATATGTGGTTTGAAAGTGTGTTCTAACTAGTATTTCCTAGTTCGAAAAAAATCTGCAATTAGTTACTTCTGGAAAATTATTGCGTTACGCGAGTGTTTCAATCTTGGCGATACATTATCACAGTGATTGTTGGTATCGAACTGTAGTCCTAAGTTACCTTTCTAATGTATTAAAGATCATTCAGTATTGTTATAATCATATTATACTTAGATTTAAAAAAAAGAAAAAGAAATCGCACCATTTGTGGAGGAAGCCCGTACAGATGATTCATTTGGCGACATCGATGCCTGGACATGTCCAAGTGAATCGGTGGTTGGCGGCTGTTCACTCGCGTGCTCCAGAACTTCGCCTGCAATGGTCGCTCTGCTTTTATTTTTCTTCCGTTGGGTTAACAGCACTTCCCCTTCGCATTATTGAAGAAATGCCTTGAACATTTCTTCATCTTTTCTTTTTATTCTAACGGTCATCTACATCCAGTATTTTAAGAACAGACATGAAATTACACCATGGCAATTTTAGGCGATGGCGAAGCGAATCAATTCAAATTTACCGCCACAATTGAAGAAGGTTTCGATCGGAGGAAGGTAATACAAACCTCTAAAAATTCTTCCATTGTGATGAAAACGTAGAAATTTACCGAGAAGTTAGCCTCTGGTCAGTGCCTTGCATTGGCTGCAGCTCAAGCTGTTTTGGAGTTCTGTATGCTACGACGGTTGATTGACAAATGATTCAGAGGTACCTAAGGCACCTCTCCTTTTATGGCGCGCCTTCGTGTAACGATTGAAATCGGATTTCTGGTTAATTATAAAACTGTGAGTTGATAATAAAGGTAAACTTTTTAAAAATGTTTTGGGATTGATGTATTACTTCGGATTGGGTGATGATATGGTCGCAGTAAATTAGATTAACGTAACGCAATTTGCATCCATACCACCATTTTCTTTTTCAAACAGTGGGATTTATAATAATCTAAATGGGATTTCTATTAACATTTGAAACTGTGTTTCGGAACATGTGCGAGTGGGGATATAGGATTTGAATCCTGTCACCTCAATCTTAACAATTTTAATGCTTCAAGGATGTGATAGGATCTCTCTTAGTCCCTTACAAATATGCGTGGTGCAACACGAAAAGGATGTTTTTCACTAACAACTCTTGCAGCCTGGCAAAAGGAGTAGTCAATTACCACGCAATTTCTTGATGTTGCTTTTGATTAAAAATTTAAAGCTATTTTAATACTTTTTCCTAAGAACAACTCATTGTAACCAGTCATACAGATGTGCTCGCATATGCAAACAAAATAGATGCCAGAAAAATGCGGAATTGGTCACCAGCGATAGTTAAGAAATCTTGGTGAGGTAACTGGTAAACATAATTCCTAGGTGAGTCTAGGTTAATGTGTCCTTTTGAACATATTCTATTTAAATTTGAGTTAGTTGAATTAAACTGGATGTGGGTCAAAATATCATTTAATGTATGTTGTAAAGCCCCTTAATGAACAAAAATCTAGGGAATTTGGGAGCGAGGCAAAGTTCAGAGGTTCGAAGATGTTTTTTTTTTCAGATGCATTTTCGATAACTGCTAAAATTTTAGCTCATCTGCATGTAGCGTAGCTTTATTTGATTTTCAATGCAGCTGATCGTATGGACCAGCGGGCAATTAAAATTTGGAACCGAGTTTTGGTAAATAAACGATAACATTTGTTTCATTTTGATCTCAATATTACGAACTAACAACATTTTCTCAAAGTGGGAGTGGGGAGGGGTGGGGGGGAGTGGGAAGGAGGAGGTTGGAATTTGCTGATTTTGCTATACTTGTTAGCTTCAAATTTCTTTTCGACTGGCTGAGTTTTGAACTCTCCATCTTTCGGTAAATTGCGTCTCTCTGAACCTTTTTTGAAACTTGTGGGATTGATAAAATTTTAATAGAAATCCCATCCCCACTGAGTAGGTTAAAGACATCTCTGATCTCTCACTTTTTTTCTTCATTAGTTTCCAAAATAACCAAGCGACTTTGGCAGGTAAAAAGAAAACTAAGAACGCAGATCACAGTTCCATAGGGCAATTTTATCAACATGGGCTTTTCTTTTCTCAGCATTTCCACAATGTTCACGTAACGCTGTAGTTGATTTCTACAAATTTTGAAATCAAATCCTACTCAAGGTGCTGGCTTACATTATTTGGTCGTTTTCAAAATCATGGAAATCTGAATTCTGACCTTTACCCTCGGAAATCAACGGGCTCTAATGAGAAAGATTTTCAGGGCGTATCTTATAACAAATTTTTCCAATACTTTTTATGAGCATTCTGAACAACACATAATTTCACGTCGTTCATTTCACCTTTTTTTGTTGTTGTTGTTGTTTTTTTACTTTTGTTTTGTTTTGTTTTTTTTTTAAATTGGTTGGATAAACTAAAATTGGGAAGGAGTCTTAGCAATATTTAAAAATTATTGCGTATGCGAAACCCAAAAAAATGTAACAAATAGGTAAACTCAAACAATTTTCAATACACCTAAAGTGTTGAAAAAACAAAGTAAAAAATAAAAGCAAAATTGTTGCAAGATTCTTCTACTCTTCCCAAGTTGGAGCGAGGTAACCCCTAAAGTCAAGGAACGAGCCTTTTTCTCCTTTTTTCTGGACTGTTCTGTAATTGCTAAAATTTCAGCTCACCTACGTTTGTCATGGCGCTATTTGATTTACCTCTTTGCAAATAGCATAAGTTTTCTCCAACAAAAGATAAATCTTCCAAAATTTACTTCACTCATAACGTGTGGCTTTGTAGCTCAGTTTGCAGCATCACCCAAATAGTATCTCGAATCCCGTCCGAGCCTGAATTGTTTTTTAGTCAACTTTTCTGCAATTGGTAAAATTGCAGCTCACCTGCAAGGATCATGTCTTTATTTGATTTTAATCGGCAAGTCAAAAGAAACTCATTTCATCACAAATACATATCGAAAAGTCGCGCGGTAAAATGAGCCTTCGTTTCCACAATAAAATGTTTCTAAATGTTTTGTTATACGCACATAAAAAAAAGATTTGAAGGACAATGACCAGAATATAACTGAAGCAAATATTAAAGGGCTATAAAGCGTCCTATAAAAGTAAATAGGCATTAGGGCGGAAGAGTTGACATTTACTTCCGTAGCTCAGTTGGTAGTGATATTCTGGGAGGCCTGGGTTCAAATCCCGTCCGAGTCTGAATTTTTCTTAGTCTTCCTTTTCTGCAATTGGTAAAATTGCAGCTTACCTGCAAGGATCATGTCTTTCTTTAATTTTACATCGGCAGTTCCAAAAAAATTAATTTTTTTACAAATACACAGCTTAAACTTGCGCAAAGAAGAGAACCTTTGTTTTGACAATATACTGTTTGTAAACGATTGAAATGTAATAAACAAAATATTCCCTGTTTGACCTAACCATGTGTTCTCCAAGTGGAAGGGGAGAGGTGAGAATGTTTATTTTGAGCAGTCATTGTATGAAAAAAAGTCCGAATTGATTATTTTTTCCTGATAATTGCTTACGTTAGGGGAAAGGCTGCATGAAAGGTGAATTTAAATGAGATCAGTTACGATTGAAATCGGATTTTCAATGCAGCCGATCGCATGGGCCAGTGGGCAATTAAATTTAGAATCGAGTTTTGGTAAATACGCGATGTGATTTGTTCAATTTTGATCTGAATATTACGAACAAACAATATGTTCTTAAAGTGGGAGGGGGGAGTGGGAAGGAGGAGGTTGGAATTTGTTGATTTTGCTATTCTTGTTAACTTCAAATTTCTTTTCGCCTGGCTGAGTTTTGAACTCTCCATCTTTCGGTAAATTGCGTCTCTCTGAACCCTTTTTGAAGCTAGTGGGATTAATAAAATTTTAATAGAAACTGAATCCCACCCCACTAATAACAACGGCGATGGAATTTCTATTAAAATTTGAAACGGGGTCTTGGCAAATATGCCAGTTGGGATATAGGATTTGATCCTGCCATTATGAGCTGTAAACTGGCCCCTCTGCAACGCATGGACTTAAGGGCAATTAAAATTTTAAACCAAGATTTAGTAAGTAGGTGAGCTGAGATATTGGATTTGAGTCCCAACATTACAAATTGCTATAGTTTACACACGTGACTGGGTCTGTATAAGCTTCTTAAAAATAAGTCTCATGGGATAAGCAATAAATGTTGTTTACTTACAGTCCAATCAACTTGGTGTTGTAGCTGAAGACTCCACGTGGTAGCTCTGCTATCTGATTGTCATATAAGTACCTATGTAAACGATATTAAGAAAGACAATAAAGGAAATTAATCATGTCATGAAGTTTTAAGACTTACAGAGTTTGCAAAGTACATCTGTAGGAATAGAAATTAACTCTTAACTTCTTTCCAGACTCCTCTTCTACTGAGGGAGACCCTTAGAATTTCGGCCAAATCCCTCGAGACCTTCGTTACCGGTCATCATTTATCGCTTAAGTGGCCGGAAGGGAAGAATCAGAGGATTTGGTTTAAAATTGCAGCTCGCCTGCGAGAATGGTGCCTCTCTTTAAATTTACACCGGCAGCTCCAAATAAATAATTTTTTTTTTTAAAAAGACATAGCCTAAACTTGCGCAAAGAAGAGAACCTTAGTTTTGACATAATACTGTTTGTAGATGATTCAAGTTTAATAAACAAAATATCTCTTTTTGACCTAACAGTGTGTTCTCTAAGTGGGAGGGGGGGAGGTGGGAATGTTAATTTTGAACATTCATTTTATGGAAAAAAGTCCGAATTGATTATTTTTCCTGATGATTGCTTGCGTTAGGGAAAGGCTTTGTGAAAGGTGAATTTTAACACGAAGGCGCGTTATAAATAGGTTGGCTCCTCCCCTTTGTTTCAGCTCAAATGCAAAAATCATCCAATATGGCGACCAACGTTCCCACCATGAGTGAAACGGTCTGCATAGAAGTCCCACTTGAAGTGTTTTTTTTTGTGTCACTAAATTAGAAGATATTGCGTCTTGTTGACTCTCATTCCCATAATTGAGCTCATTTTGATAGTAATTGGCACTAACTTATCGTTCGGCCGCTGAAAGCGCATCTGCGGTCGACGTGACACTCGCACAGTTGTCTTTTCAAAATTCGAGCCGTGTAACTTCAGCTTATGTCCCAAGCCCCTGATATAAACTGGTTCTTCGAGCCTTCAGATTATTCCCATTGAGACTAGCGGATTCATGACACATTCTATGCGCAATGCTCAGACTACTGTTATCTGTGACAATTCTGTGACAAAACCTCTAAAGTATGGATGATTTCACAGGTAAGTGCGATTTTGAGACAGAAATTCACAACTCTAGTTCAGTTTGGGGAATAGTCTTCGCTGTCGCTGCTCGAAAGATATATTTATTGGGAAATTTATTCGTTATGGCTGAGGGAAATAAGCCATCTGTACCCAAGAAAAGGCATCCAACGGATCGAGGTCCACAGTTCTCGTTCAACATAGAAGTTCCTCGAACTCAGGAGAGCAGACTTCTCGGCATCAAAGACCGCATAAAGATGGCCAAAGACTGCATTAACGTGGTCCCCCAGTTCGACTTTTCTAGCCTGGTAAAGAGGGTCTTTCCAGAGCCCACATTTGTTCAATGCTCTCCACTACGTCTTCTAATCTTTTCTACGTCGCACGTTCATGTTTAATTGACACGTATGCCCATAGTGTTGCATAAAATATCGCAATAAATACAACTTGTAGTTCTAAAGAAATAACTTCTTTCAAAACATTCTTAGGCAGGACAAAACATTCTTAGGCAGGACAAAACGTTTCGTAGGTGTCACGCAAGGCTGCATTTCGGAAAATAAAGGCATCAAAAGGAAGCAGTGTTAGACATGAACTGTCGCATCATACGAAAAAATATGTGGTTTGAAAGTATGTTCTAACTAGTATTTCCTAGTTCGAAAAAAATCTGCAATTAGTTACTTCTGGAAAATTATTGCGTTACGCGAGTGTTTCAATCTTGGCGATACATTATCACAGTGATTGTTGGTATCGAACTGTAGTCCTAAGTTACCTTTCTAATGTATTAAAGATCATTCAGTATTGTTGTAATCATATTATACTTAGATTTAAAAAGAAGAAAAAGAAATCGCACCACTTGTGGAGGAAGCCCGTACAGATGACATCGATGCCTGGACATGTCCAAGTGAATCGGTGGTTGGCGGCCGTTCACTCGCGCGCTCCAGAACTTCGCCTGCAATGGTCACTCTGCTTTTATTTTTCTTCCGTTGGGTTAACAGCACTTCCCCTTCGCATTATTGAAGAAATGCCTTGAACATTTCTTCATCTTTTCTTTTTATTCTAACGGTCATCTACATCCAGTATTTTAAGAACAGACATGAAATTACACCATGGCAATTTTAGGCGATGGCGAAGCGAATCATTTCGAATTTCAAATTTACCGCTACAAATGAAGAAGGTTTCGGTCGGAGGAAGGTAATACAAACCTCAAAAAATTCTTCCATTGTGATGAAAACGTAGAAATTTGCCGAGAAATGTGTTCTGGTCAGTGCCTTGCATTGGCTGCAGCTCAAGCTGTTTTGGAGTTCTGTATGCCACGACGGTTGATTGACAAATGATTCAGAGGTACCTAAGGCACCTCTCCTTTTATGGCGCGCTTTCGTGTAACGATTGAAATCGGATTTCTGGTTAATTATAAAACTGTGAGTTGATAATAAAGGTAAACTTTTAAAAAATGTTTTGGGATTGATCATAGTTAGTAGAGGAGACTTCTCTACTAACTATGGATTGATGTATTACTTCGGATTGGGTGATGATATGGTCGCAGTAAATTAGATCAACGTAACGCAATTTGCATCCATACCACCATTTTCTTTTTCAAACAGTGGGATTTATAATAATCTAAATGGGATTTCTATTAACATTTGAAACTGTGTTTCGGAACATGTGCGAGTGGGGATATAGGATTTGAATCCTGTCACCTCAATCTTAACAATTTTAATGCTTCAAGGATGTGATAGGATCTCTATTAGTCCCTTACAAATATTCGTGGTGCAACACGAAAAGGATGTTTTTTCACTAACAACTCTTGCAGCCTGACAAAAGGAGTAGTCAATTACCACGCAATTTCTTGATAATGCTTTTGTGTAAAAAATTTACAGCTATTTTAATACTTTTTCCTAAGAACAACTCATGGTAACCAGTCATACAGATGTGCTCGCATATACAAACAAAATAGATGCCAGAAAAATGCGGAATTGGTCACCCGCGATAGTTAAGAGGACATCCGTGGAAAAATCAAACAAAAACGACATTTTTATGGCAAGGGTCAAAAATTCAAATTGTCTCAATTTTTTCACACAAGTAGACCCTAATAAGACAATAAAGGCTGTGTATTTTTTTCCTCAAACGTATTTCAATTTTCGAGAAAAACGAACTTTTGGCTTTCACCCTCTGGAATCGATGAATCGGGTCATAACAGGTCGAAAATTGAACACTTTCGCTCGCTTCGCATTTCAAAGATATTACGTCTTGGGAAATCTAACCAACGGGAGTTCTTTCATAGACTCTTTGTATTCTGTAAAATGTAAGTTATGTAGGAATTGTTTGCTTAGAAGCTTTGGCCATGCGAAAAAGCAATGTGCTCTCTTCCGTTACAAAAAAATGTCGGTGAAGAAAACCTCTTTGTTCACCATGTGCCATAATTCAGAATTCCAAAAAATTACGTATGTAACTTAAATGACGTAAAGTTTTCTTTGGGCAAATGTTTACTCGCGACGCAGGAAACTCTAAACTAATTAGCACACGGAAGACATAAAATCACGCAATATGTTAATTGCGTGACCAAAGAGTTAAGGAGCATTCCTGCCTTCGAAATGACTTCGGATCGAACAGTAGAACTTTTTCAGAAACAAATGACATAGCTATAACCAGTTTTGTTCAATTACTTTGCCTTTTATCATTTGAAGTTTGTTTCTGAAGTGATGTTCTGTTATCGTTCTGTCTAGTACGATTATGCACCAGTGCCACTAATGGCATACGATTAAAAACTTTGCTGTTCTCTTGCATACGAATCTTAAGTTTCTGCCCATTGTTCAACTTTCTCTATGTGCTTACCCGTGCCTTTTAACTAGCACTCGATAAAAACCAAAAGAGTTTTCAAAGGGAGGTTTTTGCAAGAGTTAGGTGGACTAAGTGAGGGCTTGCATGACCTAATTAGCATAATTGCAGTCATGGTCGCTGGACGGTAAAAATACAGTTGCGAAACTGTGTCAGCAGGACTGAACACCAAAAAATTCACAACTAACGGCAGCTGCAGGGACTGTCAAACATTGTCATTCATTCCCCATTTGCCTGACATTGGCAGTCCATGACAAGGCTTGTTAGAATATCGACATACGGCTTCTTTTTATTAACGTCGACCTGGGAATTATCGAGTCCGAAAGAAGTACAAATGTCATTTAACACTTTGATTGAAAAGTTTTAAAGCTTAGAATTCTTAACTAGAAAACAAATGCTGTAATCGTTGTACAAGATTGGATGTGCGTGCTGAATAGAAATTTCAGACATCACCTTTTTACTCATTGCTTGTAGCTGGCTCTCCTTTTCTGCTCTCTTTGTCTTTGACCTCTTGGTGGTCGAGACTTCGCTTTGAGGCCAGACGAGAAAAAAACTAGAAATTTGCCTGCTTGTAAGAAACTCAGAGCAGTCAAATAGCTGCTCGCCGTTTTTGTCTTTCTCAGACCTCATTAATCTTGAGACACTTGCAGCATCTGCCTTTTGTCCCGTTTGTTCTCCAGTTTCAAACTTGGCTATCAAGTAGTCCTTTTGCTTATCAGTGAAACGAGTATTGCGAGAACGACTCTGCTTTCGGGTCCATCCTATTTCAAGAGAAGCTACAGACGATGACGGGTGGATTCCGTACCCAGCAGTTGCGGCACAGCACTCGGTCCCTTCTCTAGTCTAGAGGCGTACCCTAGCACGGCGCGGTCATAAAGAGTTTCATGTTCAAGAACATACTTGTGTCTCCCACATTCGAGAGCTTCTGTAATGACGAATGGCGTTGATAGGACTTAATGCAACCCTCTTCCGAGCAGAAAAAAATATTCTAGTTCTTCACTTGAATCATCGATACCTTCATCAGTGCTGTCTTGGTGCTTTTGAGATGTTTTAGCAAACTCCGGCAGATCGTCTCGGCTTGATAGGAACAAAATTAGCTTTTATGTTTTCGCTTGCTGCACTGCATTCAAGTGTTAGAACTTCGTCCTGGTCAGGAACATGGAACTTGCTTCAAGGAATGAATTTGCTTCCTCCAATTTTGTAGCCGGATCTCCATACTCTCACACCTTCCTCGCCATTCTGAACGTTGTTGACAAAGCTCACAACATCCCATTTCACTGGCTTTTTGATGGAAGACAAAAGAGGTCTGCACGACACTGCTTTTACTCCAGGGACACCTTCAAATGATTCTATTGCCTTCTGCATTTGAGATACCGACTCTATATCGTAGCCTGAATTCAAATGGATGATTGACCAGGGTTAAAGCGCAGTGGTAATACCCAGCGTTGTCTTGTCTAAGATAAATGGATTATAAATGATCATGAGGCATGACATCCTTCAGTCGACGAAAGACGTCGTTAAGTAAGGCAAGAACTGCAGAACTGTCCTAATGACACGTCTCAAATAAGTGTACAAATGTCATAATCTTAATCTTGCCATCATTTCTCTTTCTCGTCGCAACCGTGATATACTATGGCAGATCCTCCTTACCAAACCAGTCTGTTTGGCTCTCCCTAAATTTCTTTGGTAGATATTTCATTGCCCAGTCTAAGACCAGTAAGGCAGAAGTTTCATCTAGCTCATCGATGAGATCTGGTCTGGACTCGTCCTGGTTTGTTAAACGCAGTAAATGCGCTTTCCAGGAATTTATGCATTGTTTGGACTGTTAAGTCACAAAAGCTAAATCTTCTTTCTTATCGGTTGTGCCTCCCACTTCCTATACAGCTCTCTCGATTTCTAGAGAGATCAGGGCTGACATCCCTACAATCATTTGGAATTCTGTAGGTATTCTGGGTCCTTCGCCAAGCTCAGAACGGTGGAAGAGACAAATTGTTAAGGCGTTTATATCCTATCCACTCATGTAAAAAATACCTGCTTGGGCAAGGTTAAGTTCACTCTCGTTCTTAACTCCGGCAAAACACCAAGCACTTTTATGACCCTGTAAATCCTTATTGCACGGCACCAAGGGAACCACCTCAAATAATTTACTCCTGTCTTGTCGGTCGTACGAGCAAGCACTTCTAACGATAAACTTGAATGAACAAGAAGCTTCCATTTCATTCACAAGCGAGACTTCCGATTCAAAGGAGGAAGGAAATAATTCTTTTTCTTAGTTTCACGTGAGAAAAATCGAATGGAGGATTGTTTATTAAGTTTTGTTAATTTAATTAATTGTCTCACTTTTAAGTAGAAAAGTCAACAAACATCATAGTTTTTCTCACGCAGAAAAAAAATAACACGAGTACAAATTTAGGAAAGCTCAGAGCTAAATGGATATCTAGACACATTATTTCTTTTCCTCGTATTTGTGCCTATTCAAATGGCGTCAACCGACCCCACTCTTAGGTCCAAATTATTCTGTCACACGAGCACGACGACTCGTACCGCAATTATGCAAATTAGGTCATGCAGGCCCTCACTTAACTCCTGCAAGGGCCTCAGTAAAGTAACATTTTGTGGATTTTCGTTTTAAATAGGTTAGTTAAAAGGCACGGATTAGCAAATCAAACAAGGGGCAGAAACTTAAGATTCGTATGCGAGAGAACAGCAAAGTTTTTTAATCGTATACCGTTGCTGGCACTAGTGCGTAATCATACTAGACAGAACGATGGCAGAATATCTCTGCAGAAACAAACTTCAAATGATAATAGACAAATTGATCTAGCAAAACTGGGTATAAATTTGTTATTTGTTTCTGAAAACGTTCTCCTGTACGATTTTGAGTCATTTAAAATGCAGGAATGCTCCTTAACTCTTTGGTCACGCAATCGACATATGACGTGACTTTGTGTCTTCCGTGTGCTACTTTGAAGAGTTTCCTGCGTCGCGAGAAAACATTTTCCCTAAAAAAATTTTACGTCATCTTAAAGATCATTCCTTTGGCAATTTACATACGTAATTTTGTGGAATTCTGAATAATGGCACATGGTGAAAAAAGAGGTTTTCTTCACCAACATTTTTTTGTAATGGAAGGGAGCACATTGTTTTTTTGCATGGCTAAAAGCTTCTAAGCAACTAATTCCTACACAACTTACATTTTACAGAATAAAAAGAGTCTATGAAAAAGCACACGTTGGTTATATTTCCCTAGACGTAATATCTTTGAAATGCGGAGCGAGCGAAAGTGTTCAATTTTCGACCTGTTATGACCCGATTCATCGATTCCAGAGGGTGAAAGCGAAAAGTTCGTTTTTCTCGAAAATAAAAACATATTTGAGAAAAAAAATACACAGCCTTTCTTGTCTTAATAGGGTCTACTTGTGTGCAAAAATTGAGACAATTTGAATTTTTGACCCTTGCCATAAAAAAATCATTGTTCTTTGATTTTTGCACGGATGTCGTCTTAAGAAAGCTTAGTCAGGTAACTGGTGAAAATTGATTCTCGCCGCTGCTTCACTCACACACTCTGAAACCCATGTCACTCTCTTTTACTCGCATATTATGGCTGTAGAAGAGTTTGAATACGCTTATGCTCATCTTTCATTGATAAAAGTAGAAATTTTCTAACTCTAACTGGAGCAAGAAATCAAAGGACGAGCTTATCATCGGAGTTAACAAGAGTGCATTGTAAATAACGAGGTTCCAAGGTCTTATCCGATACGATCCTGCCAAATCAAGGAGCTACCACCTAGAGTGTTTAATAACAACTCCGAGTTGACTACACTGTAAGTAACACATTCGATTCATAATTTAATGTTTAATGTGTCCTTTTGAACATTTTCTATTTAAATTTGAGTTAATTGAATTAAACTGGACGTGGGTCAAAATATCATTTAATATATGTTGTAAAGCCCCTTAATGAACAAAAATGTAGCGAATTTGGGAGCGAGGCAAAGTTCAAAGGTTCGAAGAATGGTTTTTTTTTCAGACGCATTTTCGACAACTGCTGAGTTTTGAACTCTCCGTCTTTCGGTAAATTGCGTCTCTCTGAACCTTTTTTGAAACTTGTGGGATTGATAAAATTTTGATAGAAATCCCATCCCCACTGATAACAATGGAGATATAATTTCTTTTAAAAATATGAAACCAAGCCTTGGCAAATATACCAGTTGGGATATAGGATTTGGATCCTGCCATTATGAGCTGTAAACTGGCTCCTCTACAACGCATGGACTTGAGGTAATCAAAATTTGAAACCAAGATTTAGTAAAGGGGGTAAGTTTCTTAAGAAACGGTGGTGCTGCGTCTGTGGTAGGGTATAGCAGGTAATTTAGTGTTAAAAACTGAGTTGAAAACGTCAATTGGCCACCATAAAGAGTAAAAAAGCTGACGTTTCGGGCGTAAGCCTGTCGTCAGAGCGATTGGAGGAATTTTGGGTTGTGTGTGGGTTTATATGCAGAAAGAGGAGCTATGCTATTGGTGGGAATATGGTGACAAGAAAACAAGAGTAAATTAGCTGAATGAAAAGCGCTCGTTGATACCGTGGGGATTAAGAGTGCCGATTTGGAAGATGAATTTTTGTTCTGGTGTTTTGCGGCTTTCCGAACTACTAAGATGTAAGGAAAGGCCACAAACTACCATATGTTGTAATGAATGATAAGGAAGATTAAAGTGTCTAGCGACTGGTTTGGGCGCGCCCTTGTCATTTCTTTCCACGTCGCGAACGTGTAAAGGTGCAAAGTACAAAGCCAATGACCTTAGTTACCAGTCATTATCTATCGCCTGAATGGGCGGAGGCGAGGAGTCAGAGGATTTGGGTTGTGTTGCGATAAAATTTAACTGATCCCCTGTATGAATCGGTACAAAAAATGTGGTTTTGTGTAAGGAGAAAAACTCCATGAAAGGTAAATGAATTTAAATGAGATGTTGAACGATTGAAATCGGATTTCTGGTAAATTGTAAAACAGTGATTTGAAGATAAAGGTAAAATTGTCCTTCAAAACAACATTTTTTAAAATTTCCAGGACAGGGGGTTGCGGTCAACTCCCGCAGTTTCCATCCACGGAAGATCCACGAAGAAATTGTGAAAAGTTCATTCACATGTTCAAAGATTGGTGCGAGCTCAATGGATGGTAAGACAGCGAGCCTCCTGCCGAAGAAACAGCAGAAGAAGCGGACCAAAGGCTAAAGTGGCAGGCAAAAGGCAAAGCTTTGGCAGCTTTCCGTTCCTCCATCGCTGGTAACAAAGAACCCGAAAAAAGTTCAGGGGAGGAGTATGAAACTGATATCCATAAGGTTGATATCAAACCAGAAATATTGCCCAAACTGTCACAACATCCAATAGGCGAGGCCCTAGGGCGTTAATTGTCCAGCCCCTTGGAACTGGGTGTGACCAAGGACCTAAGCAAATCAATCATGGTGCAGTTAGACACTACCTCCACATGCAACACACCACCAGATAGAATTGCTCAATCGTTGATCCCTCTAGGGCAGACGAAAAAAACTATCTCACCCACAGCAAAGCAACCTTATTCGCCTATGACAACTCTTAGCTGTGGTGAAGCTTTTCTTTGCTCCAAATTGATTTCTTTCGTATTATATGTTTTATTATTTATCAAGCAAGTTGATATTTCGCTACCGCTAAAGTAGATGCGAATAATATACACGGAAGAAATATCAAGAATCCGTAAACGGAAACGTGGAAGAAATATGTGAAAACGTTGCGGAAACACGATGCTCAAGACGCGTTTCCACTGTCGGTTTGGTGACGTTTACTCGTGTTTCCGTTGCTGCGGTCACAGCGGAACCGTACCACATTTTTACATGTTTCCGTCAGGTTTCAGTTGAAGGAAAACAAACAAATTTATCCGCAAGTGTAACTTCATGTTAACATGTGCGGAAACACATAGTAACGTGGCGGAAACATGAATTTTTTATATTTCCGTCGACGTCATCATACCTAAACGTTCACGGAAATACAAAGTCACGTTCCGGAAACACGTTTTTCTCTTGTTTCCGTAGACGTAATCAGACAGAACGTCGACGGAAATACTGGGTTACTTTTCGGAAACAGATTTTTGTCGTATTTTTGCTGACGAATTCAGATCTAGAGTGGACGGAAACACTAGATTTTGTTCCGGAAACACTTTTTTTTCCTGTTTCCTCTATTTATCGGACTCTTTCAGCACTCGTTATTCGTGATCTTCCTTTTTCATTACATGACAGGTAAATATGTCCTGATCGTGCGGTTTTATACAACCCCTAGCAGACTTTTATACCGTCCGTTTGTGAAATCTAGGCTCCACTATGTAAAATCACACATATACAAGAACTATATTTTCTTTACAGCTTCAATCAATTTATTTTATTCTTCTTCTTTTCTTCAATCGATCGACCGGTGACAATTTTTATTATATGAAAAGTACGTATATATTCGCTCGTCGTCCTGGTCATTTGAACATAATATACCTGAAATTCCTTACTTAACAAATGAACATCAGGAAAAACATACAGCTGGTATTTATAAAATGTCAAATGTTCTGGAAATGCATAGAATTGCACTGTAAAATGAAAAGAGCCAAATTGACCCCAAAAGCCAAATTGGCCCCAATTTCTCGAGGGCCACTTTGGCCCATCAAGGTTCGTTTAGGACTATTTGAGCCAAAACGGGCAGGACAAGTACCATTTCGACCCCTCCAAAATCTGAATTGGCCCCTATGAATTCTACTTTGGAACTTTTTCTCAATTTGGCCCTTCCAAGAGCCAAGTAGGATTGACCAATTTGGCCCCAACGAGGTGCAATTTTTGAAAAAAAAAAGAAAATATGAAAATGATTTTCTTTTTTCGACCATATTTCGTTCCCTATACTATTCCTTATAAAGTGTTCAAATTTTCAACGGTTCCTCTCGTAACTGAACACCGAGTCACACAACGAATTAATCGTTGGCTTTTTCTCGAGACGTGAGCGTGAGCTGGCTGTGATGGCATTAGTCGAACCTAGACCACGTGCGTCGGAAACAATAATGAATTATAGCAGCGAATTCGTCACTGAAGAGGCTGTTTCTTGGCTACAGTCGCATGGAATGAGACTTAAGAAAGGAAAGGTAGGCAAAAGAAATTTCTTAACAACGTATTTTACTGCAACTTTACATTCACAAACTTGACCGCTCCATTGTTCGTATCTTATCTTGCAGAAAAAGACGGTTGCGATGGCCAAGATCTCCTTGCGATCGCCCAAGATGCAGACGTACCAAGGCACTACATCCCTATTATAAAAGAGCGTCTAAAGCTCAAGAAATTGATTGCAATGAACGCTGAACCTCGAGATGACACGAGTTCTTCGTCGGTACGATAATTAATTTTCCCACCAGAGAATTTGACGCATGAATGGTTCGCCTCTTCTCCCGAGTCTTGTTGAGTCTCAGCGGTTTCGCAACTAAAGTCACGTGATCAAATTTTGGCGCCGAGAGATAGAGACGGTTACAGTTCGAATACTGCATTTGCACAAGATGGATTTAACTTATTTCAAGATTCTCTGATTTTAGGATCTCTCACTCTGAATTCTTAATCTTTTTCTTGAAAAGATGAACTGATATTTTTATGTCTATGTCTTTGTTTGTATCCACTTAAGCTGATTTTTTGGCTCTCACTCTTTCAGCGTGCAGAATCAAGTCCTTCGAGTAAGACGGTTCAAACGTCGATTGATGATTCAGAAAACATCAGCGATTATGAAAATTTAGAGGTGACATTGGCACCGAAAGAAATGGGGAAATCAATATTATAAATCGCTCAAGGATCTCTGTTTTACGGACGAGGCGACAGAACTGAGCACTGTCTAAGTAAGTTCTTGTATATTAAACTTAGCAGGATGGTGAAGAGTACATATCGATTACTTTCTTTCGATTATATCCTAAAGGAAAACACACAAGGTGCCAGTTGGTCAGTTAAAGATGACAAATCTCGGGGATTGCACCTACAAAAATGGCGAGATTTGCTTTATTTTTATTCAAATATATTAGATATGTATTTACTTGCACCATACATAAAACAAAGTAAACCCAATTTTTAAATCTGGTAAATTAAAAAATTAGTGCATTGATAGGATGTTATCAGACAGTTTAATTTTTTTGAAAACAAATATTTACCTACAGGTTCCTCCTGAATGGCTTTCGAAATTCCAACTACCATCGAGGGTAAGAAACTTTTCTTTGTTTTGTTTTTTAAGTCTACAAGCAATCCTTATTTATTCATGAATACTGAACTAAAACTGAAGTGCATAGATGTATGATTTCTTTTCTTGATAAGTACATATACAGTTTGGTGAAAATACATCATTGATGATCACCATTATTGTGTTTTTACTTCTTATGCACAGTTTGCTTACAAATATTTTGCAACTTTGTGGTTGCAAAAATTTACTGTTCTCCGACAACAAATTAATTTGCTCATTTGTTTGTTTTTTTTGTACAGTTCTCTGCCTCAGTAGAGTTGGATACCCAGAAGGGATATCTCATCAGCAGCCTAAAGTACTCTGAGCAACAGTGGATTGCAAAAAAAAAATTATTGCAGAGTATCCTTGTATGGTTAGCAGGATACTAGACTAAGTTGACTTGGAAACTGAATGGATTGGTATGGTCTAAAAATCTATTGCTTCACCTCTTCTGCTTGCAGTGAAGAGAGACAATTTTGTAGTGCTGAATCTCTTGCCTTAAAATAAAAAGCTGCAAAATAATCACTCTCACCTTTTAAGTTCATGACCTTTGTTCTTGTGTGTTTGTCATCACATGCATTTAATGAAGTTGTGACCATTTTGGAGGTACAAGTCCAAAAAACTGCTACTTTGGTACTAAGATGAACAGCTAAAATTTCTGAGCCCATTTGCCAATGAAGTCCAGATACAAAGGTTCAAGTACTTTGGGGTTGTATTAATTTTGCCTTTTTGTTTAAAATATTCCTTTATATATTATATATATTTTTTTAAATATTCCTGTTGTCAAACCAGTAGATAAATATTGGACATAGAATAGCTGATTTTTTTCAGATATTTTGGGAGTAATACATTAGTTTTTCAAGTCTTGAATGGTAGACAAATTACACACATTGAGCTAAACTTCCACTTTCATTTCTGGTGTTTTAGCTTATAGTTTTAGAAAAACAAAATATATATATATATATGTAAATGTGGGGGTAGAGTCTACCTTGGCATAAAGTGCTCAATGCTGTGGTAGTAGAGCTAAGTATACATAAGTTAAAGAATTAAAGAGGACACATCAATTCTCTGTGACTCTGAATTTCGCACCTAAGTGCTTGTCAGACAGAACTTTTCTGTCTGACAAGCACTTAGGCACAAAACTCAGTCACAGAGAATTGATGCGTCCTCTTTAATTCTTTAACTTAAGTGTTTATATATATATTCTTTTTTTCTGGCTACAGGCACTTTTTGCACTTTGGCTTGATTTTAATGTGGTTGTAAAACTTGTTTTTATTGCATAGAGTAGCTGATGTTGATTCAGCAATCAGAGATTATGTCCAGCACAAATTTTAATTGTTGGAGATCTTCAATACATCAATCACCTGAATATAGTCACAGAGGGAAGTGTAATTTGTCACTTCTCACAAGAAAAGATTCTTAATGCTCTCATTGGGTTACTTGGCATATTTATATTTTCTTACAATCGGTCAAAGGCAATTTTGACTTTTTTTAGAGCAAGCATTGCTTGAAATTGGGCACAGGCAGACTCTTGTCACTGTTTCCTCTATTTTCAATGACTTGGCAAATGCCTGCGGTAGTACTTGCTGATAGTTTATATTTTGATAATATCTATAGTAGTAATATGAGTGCATGTATTCTCACATCCACTGGAAGAATACTCTTTGCTGCTCTAAGGCTCTTTGTTTTTCATGTGCACAAATCAAACAAGGTCTATATTCTTGTGCAGGAACTGGACCATTTGTTGCCTCTGTCTTACTTTGATAATTTTCTGTACTTTAAATCAGTCTTAATTATAAGCTGCTTTACATTACCACATTTGCTAAGTCATTGAAAAGGGAAGCTTTACTCACAAGTGTCTCTTGGGTGTAATTTCTTGCAATGCTTGCACTGTTAAGAAGTATACTGATTTAGGGAAGAGATCTAGTTTAGAAAATGGTTGAATTAATGTTAAATATGTATGTATGTTATATTCTTTCACATGATGTTTCAAAGTTTGTCTGTTTTATACCACAATTAAGATTCTTACTAACTGTAAAATCAGGTAGCATAAAAGGTTTTTACATAAACAATATCTAGAAGCTAATAAATGAGTGTTTTAAAGATAAAGTATGTGGTGTATTTTCATTATTGGAATGTAAGGGGGAAAATCAGCATGGAGAGGAAAGAGCCCTCTACTTCTGAAGTGGCCCACATTGGAGCTGAATTGGCTCTTTTTAAAGGGGCCATTTTTGAGAGGGCTGAAATTTTGGGGGCTGTTTTGGCCCCTATAAATTTCAAAGTGGCCCCTGTATTTTTCAAATTCACCCTTCACATGGTCCAATTTGGCCCCTACAACGGGGTCAATTCAGCCCCAAAATTGGTGCCAAAAACAGCCCCATTTCAATGGGGCTGAATTGACCCTAAGCGAGTGCCAAACTGGACTCACTCGTTTTGGCCCCATTTTTGGGGCCAAATCAACTCTTCTAATTTTACAGTGTGGGAATTTGTATCTCCTGATTAACAGAATGGCTTGAAGAGGTGGTGTCGTCTTATTCGAAATTTGAATCCATTGGCAGAACCAATTTTTCAACTACGGAGACGATTTCCACGATCGAAGTTTTCAACTATCTGCTCGCTAAAATCCCCCGACTCCTCGAAATATTTTTAAAGTTCTGCCACATTGACAGCGTTGAAATCGGTTCTTATTTTGTTTACGCTTCTTGCTACATTCTTCGCATCTACTTTGGCGGTAGTGAAATAACAACTTGCTTGATAAATAATCAAACATATTACACAACAAAGAAATCAATTTTGTGTATAGAGAAGCTTCACGACAGTGGAAATTATCTACAACAAAATGTCGAAGTCCTTACACGGGTCGTGGGTAGCTGACCCAATGTCCGAGCTTTCGCGGTTTGTTTACAACAAAAGTGACGTGACATTACACTAAATCGAACGCCGGAAAGGTAAATTCCCCGTTTTGAGGACATTTTCCCACAACTGAATGGTGCAAATTATTTTGTGGTAGCTGATGCGATATCTGGTTTCACCAACATACTTTAGATCACTAATGAAGCTTAGCCACAATCTCTCATACTCCTTTTGGCTGGTACTGGTGGCGACTTCTGCCCTAGCGAGTCTCTAGCGAAACGAGGAATATCAAACGAGACAGCAGTAAGCCCTGGCAGGAATAAAAGGTCTCTGTAACATTGCGGATCGTGTTCTTAAATATGAATGTGGAATAGCATAGGAGGGGGCCGAGAAAGATTATGATGAGAATCTTCGCAATTTCCTGCTGCGAATGCAACAAGTGGAACTCGAGCTCAACCCAGCCAGGTAGAAGTTTAAAACCCCAAAAGTGATTTTTACGGGATTCCAGCTCAACTTCAAGGTATCAGCCCAGCCCTAACCATAGCAGAAGCAATTTTCAGTATGCCGAATGCTGACTTTTCTGGCAAAGTTTTGTCCAAACTTGAGTGATGTGGTCAAGGCTTTAAGAAAATTCACCTACAAAGACGTTCCCTTCCAGTGGACTGACTCACATCGCAAAGCTTTTGTTGAGTCCAAGAAGCTTATCGCTCAGGCCCTGTTTTGTGTCATTTCAGTCCTCAGTTGCCTATACTACTTCAAGTGGATGTGTCTAGTGTTGGCGTTAGTGGAGGGTTCTGGAAAAATGTGAACTCGTCGCAATAGGAAAAAAAACTGTCTGATAAAAAGCGGAAGTGGTGCAAGCTAATATTTCAAGTCTCTCTACTATATTTTGTACTGCTTAGGTCGGGTACAAAACATGATTATATACGCCGAAAAGAAAATGGGCGGAAGAAAAGCTTTCCCAGGCAAAAGACAACAGAGCAATGTGTCCTTGTATTAAAGAAATTTTTCCAAAGCTCATTCCAAGTAAATGTTACATGAGTGTAGATGCGCGATGGAAACATGCAACAAAGGGTTTCGGAGAAGTTTTCGTTTGTTTCCGCTGACGTCAAGAGATTACGTCACCGGAAACACATATTGCTTTCAACTGAATACTGGCGGAAACATGTAGAAAAGTGATCCGGTTACGCTGTTTCGGCAGCGACGGAAACAGCAGTAAACGTCATGATCCTCTCTACGCAAGCACGTGTTAGCTGTTACGATTCCGCAATAGAAACAAAGGTTTCAGCAACTAAGAATTAAGAAACCCAACAAAGTCCAGTAACCCGCTGATACTCGTTAAGTATTTACGGATAAATGTAGATCCAATCGTCTCAGTAAACACATTTAATGAGTTGTAGTTGACTGATTTCGTGTAATTTACACGCATTTTACACTCACACTTGCAAATGCGTGTAGTGACACGCAGTTTGCGTGTTGCGCGCGTGTATCCTTTTAACTGCATGCATTTTAAACTAATTATTTAGTCATGGAGCTTGTAAAGCACGCTAAACGTGTAAACTTGCGATCGCATTCTACTCGAATATGGAATTAAAAGAAGGGTATAAGCCAGAGTTAAAAGAGGGTACTACTAACTCTATTTAAACCGAGCTGTTTTTTTTAAGGATAAAATTAAATCGGTCTCCCTAGAGAAAAAGAATCAAACCACTAAGAGGGCTTATTTAGAGACAAGGTAGAATAAGTTCTCACACAAATGCAAGATGGCTACACTTATCGGCTTTCCATAAATTAAAGTTCTAAAGGATACGTATCGTTGCTATACAGTACGTTAAAGACATCTCTGATCTCTCACTTTTTTGCTTCATTAGCTTCCAAAATAACCTGGCGACTTTGGCGGGTAAAACGAAAACCGAGAACGCAGATCACAGTTCCATAGGGCAATTTCACCAACATGGGCTTTGGTTTTTCTTTAGCGTTTGGACAACGTTCACGCAATCAATCAAATCCTACTCAAGGTGTTGGCTTACATTCTTTGGTGTATCGATCGTTTTCAAATTCATCGGAATCTGAATTCTGATCTTTACCCTCGGAAATAATCAGGCTCTAGGTTCTGGATGCAATCCAAATACCAACAATAAAAATAAAGCGATATCTAGGTCAGCATTTAGCCTTCAGAACTGGCGTGATTTTTTGGGTTTTCAAGCGAACGGAGGCAAGCGCGAGTCGGGCGCGAAGTGCAAGTTTTTCCTTTTGTTACTTGCGTGGAAATATCTAAAGCAAAAGTTAATATCCTTTCAAGTTAAGGTAGATCGATATAAAAATGAGCTTCCTGACTTACAGATACTGTAGCTTCACTAATGGAGTAAATAAATCACCAGGCAACTTCTTAATCTTGTTTCCGCCTAGCGACCTACAAAATAAGTGTTTTCTCAGGAAACTGGTTTCTCAAGATTTGATAAATAATTACATCTTAAACAAAAAATACGGCAACCTTAACCTTATTCCGGAAATCAATTAGCCTCAAGACTGACGACAACCGGTGTGAGTACAATTTCACTCACATTCGGTGATTGACAAAATTATGTGCAAGTGGTGTTTGAACACGAATAGAGACGAATACATTCTTTAAGTATCAAACATGAACTTATGCTTTGATTTTTTTATAATTCGGCCAACTCAGTATTGCTATTGTAGACTCCAGGTGGTATCTTCTCCAGCTGGTTGTCTTCCAAATCCCATATAATAAAAATGTAGCAAAATACCATTGAGGTTTAGCGTAAAATAATTCTTATAGCGTATCCGACGAGAAACTAAACCGCTTATATATTTGACTGCGAGTTAGAAGAGGTTGTAAAAACCTAGGTGATTTTTAAAATGCTCACTGTTTAGGCTACCTCAAAACAATTTTAAAACTAATATAATGATAATTCTAACATCACACGTTTAAACTCTTGCTGCAGTAATGCAACTCCATTCCTTTGCTCGATACATCAGCTCTTCAATATTAAGTTCGTTTGGTTTTATGGTTGTGTGAAAATGTTTTCTTTCTCTTTCCTTTTTTAAATTTTATGTTTTTTTTTTAATTTTTATTTTTCTATAGTTAATAATTTGTGTCGAGGTTCTGAATTAAGTAGAGATCCCTGAAGTAGTGTGTGTGATGTTCGATTGTTTTTACTCTTGTTGTGATTATTGGTTGGTTGTCGCTTTTCCCTCAGGAGAAGCGAGGGGATTTTATTTTCCCGCCTTATATGGCCGATGTCTTTCTGTGCTGAAAATATCTACCTGGGTGTTTTATTCAAACTTCGGGAGATATTTGGACTCTTTGTACACGTACATTTATAGAATTATAGTCTGGCATTCTTAATTTCGAGTACTGAAAAAATGGAAGTAACTGCATACCACTGAAACGGGAAATCCGGCGACATACCACATTGTGCGATTTGTAGCTCTAATTAACTATTATGCAGTGAATTTTCCTACTGAAAAGCATTTTTAGTACGTTGACCCAAATAGTACTCCCTGCCCTTAAATTTGTTAAGTTCTTCAAGCCATCAAACCTGGTTATTGTTGTAAAGATCTACACTTAAATAGTAAAGTTAAAAGAGTGCTACGGTTTCTTTATGTCCAACACTGTCATTCTCAAATTATCCCTGACCTGGTTTCTTTTCTCTTCCTCTCTTAATAACAAGGTCCCTTTTCAACTTAAAGAAATTTGCATACAAATTTTTTAAATGGCGAGAGGCAAGTTTTCAACGTCAGAGGTTTTTTGACACCCTTGTCATGAAGAAATAACTATTTCTTCGATTCCACGTAGGCCCATTGGTAATTTTTTATCATTATTATTATTTTCTTTTTAGCGTTAAAAGTTTAACTCGAAGTCAAACTCAAATTATAACTTGGACTCGGAAACCAAACGACAAAAAGAGGTAGACTTGGGAATGTGCAAAAAGTCTCTCAACAGAAAGGTGTTTCAACAGAAATAGAAATGAAAACATTCTCTACGCATAAACCTGGAATTGTGATTTCATTTTTTTGCAATTCAGCCAATTCGGTATTGCTAGTGTTGACACCTCTGGCTGGATGTCTCACAAGTCCCACAGAAATAGAATGTAGCATAAATTCATTGAGGTTGGGTATTTAAGCAATCAAAAAAATTATTTTTAATTGTATCGATGAGCGACTAAAACGTTTATTTTTCTACGAATTAGAGATCGGTCAAGGTTATCCAAAACTAGGTACAATTTTTAAAAGCTTACCATTCAGGCTTCCGCGACTTAATTTTGAAATTTATTAAAGATTAGATGACTACCACATGTTAAGTACTCAACGACGCCAAATAGAAAAATAGAGCGATAATTTAGGTTATCATTCAACGTCTTGCTGTGCTGTTTATGTTGTTGTTATAGATATAGTTTTCTCGTTGTTTTCCCATTGGAGAGGCGAGAGGATTCTGTTTTCCTCCTTGTATGGCTGATCTTTTTCTGTCCTGGAAATGTCTGTCAGAGTTTTTCGATTGCAAACTTTGAAAAGATATTTAAACACTTAGTACATTTAGAGAATTGTGCTTTGGCACGCTTAGTCTGATATTAAAAGTATACTGAGTAACTGCAAGTGGCGCATACCAATGAAACGGGAAGCCTGGCGACTCACAATACTGTGCGATTTAATTAATAATTGTGATGGGGGGAGCACTTTACAATTTTGGTTTGCTTTTACTTCAAAAACTCCATTCTATGATCATTAAATTCAAAACTTCAAGTGAACTCGTGGCAATCGGAAGAAACTGGTGTAAACATGTAAACGATGAGGAGCTGATCATTGTGTTCGCTGGGGTAGAATCCCTTCTTAATTTCCCGTCCGTTGACTTATCAGAGTTCAGATCCACGAGAAGATGTTCCACTGACCCCTAACCATTTTTTGCAGGGCCAAATGGGGGGACAGTTCGTGCCTCACTCCGTTGAAACCACTCCTTTGCCTCCGCGTCAACGATGGCGAAAGCTCCGGGGCATTATTTCACGACTGTGGAGGAGATGGCTCAAGGAATGTATTCCTGCCCTTAACAGCCGACCGAAGTGGACTTCAGAATTCCGAGACCTAAAAGTTGGAGATGTAGTTCTTGTGATTCAGCCCTATACTCCAAGAGGACGTTGGCCGTTAGAACGAATTGCCGAAGTGTATCCTGGACGTGATGGCCACACCCGTGTTGCTAAAGTTGCGTGTGGCGTCAAAACTGTCGTGAGACGAATTAATAAACTGATTCCACTTGGAATCAATTTTTAATTCCTTATTTAGGAACACACTAGGACTACCTCCCAGTGTTGGGAGGGGGAAAATGCTAAGAAGATAGTACGGGAATGGCGTGTCGTGCGGTTAGCGCGCGCGCGCTGAGACATTTAAATTTTACCAGTTCGTACGCAAGTTACGCGTACGATTTCTCGCGTGTGTGTTTTTCAGTTTTAGTCGCATTTTTTTTCAGTTTTACCGTCTTTTAACCGATTAAACGTGCCTGCTTTTTAAGGAGATTTTCGTAATCGCTTCCGAACAATCATTAAATTCAAAACTTCAAGTGAACTCGTGGCAATCGGAAGAAACTGTTTGAAGAAAAGCGGAAGCAGTGCAAGTTAAGATGGCTGGTACCAGTTTTCATCTTTTTGATGGTCTGTTGCTTTGAAAGAATATAACAAAAAAACTAACCAAGGCCAGTTGAACACTTTTACAGGATTGAAGTATATAACCATTGGTTATCCAAAAATAGGTGTTATTTCGTCACCAGCAGTTTCCATGGCAACACTTTCATAGGATTATTCAGCTTCAGACGCCTATTTTAGCTTGTGGCTCAAATAATTTGAAAACTCACTCGGCGACCCCGTGATTTTTCTTAGTGACCGCTTTTGGCGCTTGAAACGGAAAATGCACAAAGACTTTAAAAAAATTATATGGAGCGGAATTTTTGAGAATTTAGAAAAAGGCAATTTTCACGCATCGCAAATGTCTTTCCGTAGAATTTCCTAATTTTTTTCTGATGATTCCTTCCAATGTTATTATTATATTGGAACATTAAAAAGAAGGGGTCACCGGACATTTTTTTCATGCAAAAGCTTTCGTGAGTCTAGCAATTCCCACGCACGTTCTCGCGCATTTAAAAATCCGGATGCCATTATATCGACAGTTGTTCATGATCTGTTACGGCTACCGCTGACAATTGCGTGTGCTCGCGCGAGCTCCTACTGCATCCGATCTGATGTTCAGAAACGTTTACTGCTCAGAAAGTCATTCAGCAGTCGTTAAAGACAGCCTTTCGGGCCCACCTTGAAAGATATACTTCCAGCTTCTGACTATATTAGCCATATTTTTACTGAAAAACAACGAGCGAAAGTTTGAAATGGAAAACACGCGTTGGTTGGCGCTTCGATCGGAATGTTCGTTTAGAGATTGTGAGTCTTCTATTAGGTAAAACATTATGCCTGAGATTTTTCGGGCATCTCTCCTTATTCTTCGTTGCTGATTTCTTCGAAGTGTCTAACGATGGCGGCCAATATCCTCTTCGTCGGTGTGACTCGTGTTGTCTTCGCCGATGAAGTTGTTGGTGGCTTAGACAATATGGCGGCTAGTCCTCTTCTAACAAGCGACTAAATACAGGAATGGCTCCGACCTGTAATTGGATGATAAAAATAGTAAAAGTTAATAAGTTATATCTTAACTTTTTGCTCGTGAGTATTGTTAACCGCGTGTCTCAAAGCGGAACAATGAAATATCAATGCGAGTGAAAACACCGATCTGTAAAAAAAGAAATGATTACTTACGTAGCGAAGCGAAGGCAGCCTTTCTTATTCAGCGAGGTCGTTCAGCGATATTCCAGCGATGAAAAAGTCATCGGCTAACAATCTCCGCTGACAAAACTCATTTGGTCAGTTCAGGCGGACGACCAGAGACTGGAGCCATTCCTGTATTTCACCGCTGACAGGAATAGCTCCGACTCAAACGTTTATTATTTTTTTTTCAATAAATTTTTAGTAATTTTTAAAACAAAAATTTTAAAAATTTAAAACTAAAATGGTGAGCAGTGCTGTACGAACAGTAGTTGTAAAACTTCTTTATTCTCTGACGCGTTTCGTCTAACTCTCGTAACTTCTTCGGGGAGTTTTACGAGGTAACACTAAACGCGTATAGTTATAAACCATTGTTAGCAGCTATGACCAGTGACCATAAGGGCTTACCTGGACCTACGAGCAGGAATAGGCAAAGTTGTGAAAATTTGAAAATTTCTTTTGAAAATTTATTAGGCAAGATGAGAAATATTTTTTGGGAGCCGTGGTTTTAGCTGAAAATTTTCAAATTTGAAAAATTGAAGAGGTTTTTTACAGATGATGCCTGGAAAGCAGTTGGCAAATTAGGTTAGGATGGCTCGTACAGAAAATGTAGTTTATGGTCCACTCATTCTTTCTTAAATTTAAGTGGTATAAATACCTTGTCTAAAACAGTAGTGTGATACGATAACTAATGAGATATACTCGTTCCAATACTATGTCATGTGATGAACAGCCTTCATTAATTTTGGAACATGTTTTATAAAATCATTTTACTCTTTCTTGTTATAGCCAAAAACTGTTCGAAGATTGGTTGTGCTATCACTGCAAACAGTCAAGGTACTTCGATATGATTCAGTGCGAGGGCTACTGCCACTGGTTTAACTGGTAAGACACTTTTTTTTTTTTTTTTTTTCCTTTTTTAGGTCTAGTGGAGTTGTTAGAAATTACCAAACAAAATTAATCCGCGACTTTCTTCCTTTGGGTGTTGTGCAAAAATAGATCAAGAATCCGATGAATGGGTTTGTCCTTCATGTGAACAATTACCTAGAAAATCCGTTTCCGCGAAAAAAATTCCCTCGATTGCGGGCAAACCATACTTTTCCAGTAGAGCATACTGTAAATTAAAAACATCGATGGCAGCGTCACGCAACCTTGCGTGATCTTTCAAACATGGTATGCACTTGCTGCATTATTTTAAAACTTAGAAACTACATGGCCCTGTAGAAATAAAAGAGGGCTTCATTTGCAAGCACTGTAGACTTCAACATAAGAAGAAACTAATAAATAGCTCTTTCACTTTTTATCTGTATATAAATTATTTAGCCAGAACCAAAAAATTAATATACGCATGAGTTGGAGCCATTCCTGTCAGCGGTGAAATACAGGAATGGCTCCAGTCTCTGGTCGTCCGCCTAGACAGTCTAAATTAGTTTTGTCAGCGGAAATTGGCAGCGGATGACTTTTTTATCGCCGGAATACGACCTAGCTGAAGAAGATAGACTCTGCCTTATCTTCGTTATGTAAGTAGCCATTTCTTGTTTGACACGTCGGTGTTTTCGCATCGATATTTCATTGTTCCGCTTCGGTAAACGCGGTTAACAATACTCACGTGCAAGGAGTTAAGATATAACTTATGAACTTTTACTATTTTTATCATCCAATCACAGGTCGGAGCCATTCCTGTATTTAGTCGCTTGTCCTCTTCTACCAAACCTTGTGAACAGTTTGCGAAGGTCATCGTAAGAGAGATCACTGTCAGTGATGTTTTGTGCCATTGATCTTTTAATTGGTCCGGTGTCGGTTACGTTGAACAAGTTGTCACTGAATGTTAGAAGAAGTTCGTGGCGTTGATCTAGGTAGAGCATGTTTGCCACTGCGTGGGGAGCACTGATGATACTGGAATTCTCAACGATGTTTTTCCTGGAGAGGCTTAATGACGATCCAAAAAGAATTTTTCTCAGCGCCCTGGCATTTTCTAAAGCATCATGGGCGTCAAATTGTTCCTTGAACAAACGGTTATAAAAGTTGCTTTGGTTTGGTTTGCAGTATCCACTAGAATCGAGCTCAAGTGCTTTATGTTTGTTTTTAATCAGTTTTTTCATCAGATGTAGACTATCCGCAAAGTAGACATTCATGTCAGTAATGCCATCCTTGAAGTTTTCCTCACTATTTATTAGGAGAGTAGGGACATCGAACGTTGCCCAATTATGACCAATTAAAACAGTTATTTGATTTTCATGTCGCTCAGAAGACTTGACTTTAGTTATAAGAGTCAGGAAGTCACCAAGTGCTTCCTCTATGGTTATACTTTCGACAGGAATGTTTCCTTGGCACAATGTCCTTACTCCTTTTATGGTCTTTATGGTCATGCCATTGACAAGGTAGGCACTGTAACATGTTGCTTTTGGGAGAATGTAAATGGAGAATTCATGTTTCCCATTTCCACTTACAGCAGACAGTTTGCACATCTCAGCTAGCTTCCCTGTGCAAGTCGTTTATGTGTCAAAGATAACGAATTGATATTTCTGTTTTGAATCATATTGTAAGTGCACAATCTTTGGCCTTATAGTGTAGGGTGGTGTTATTTCTTCATTTATCCTTTTAGCTCAGTGAGTGATATTTCTGTAGGTATTTCAAATACATTTTTTGACACTGTTTGATGATTTGTTGGGTCCAAATTTAGACCTGCTGAAGACTCATAGGTGACCCCTTCACTGACTTCCCTCCTGAGTGTTTGCGAGGTTTTTTGTTAAGATAACTGGTTACGCCTTCTCTTGAATTTCTTTTTTTCTTTTTTTTGTTTGTCATAAAAAACCTTCTTGTCCATTGCTTCAGCATCTCTTTCATAGACAGAACCAAGCTCAATATTAAGAATCTCTAATGTTTTTCCAATGTAGTTGTATCCAATATTGGTTTGTGCCACCCCACATGCTACTCAAAAATCATTACTTTCACTGCCTCCATAAAAATGAGTTTTGGAGTTCTAAGAACAAATGGTGCTATTAAGACTTTCATTTCTCTGTGAATTAGCACGTGGGGTCAGTTTGTTCACTACAATGTCAGTAGAATATTGGTCCAGAATGTCACTTAAGGCTATTTTTAGGGAATCTCCAAAGAGATCTTTGCCATTTGGCAAGTCTGTATGTTTGTAGGCAACAGGATTTTGCTTGAAACCACACCATGAAACATTACAACAAGTATGCTCCCCAAAGGCATGGGGAATAATGATTTTGAGACCTTGCTTTAAAGATTTAGGATATCCCACATTTGGCTGACACAAAAACTGAAGCACTCAGTGATGTAATTTATAACCTTTGAACTGAGAATTGAGCAATTCAATCCTTTGAAGCAGTCTCTTAAGATTGTATAATCTGGTATTGAGGGATTTCTTGGCATGACCAACATCGGACCATTTCTCAACACCATAAGGGACTTTGTTCTTTATGTCTGCAAGGGTTGTTGAGTCATCATCCCCTACATAAATAGAAAATTTGACTCCAGATTGAGGAGCTTTTCTCCACAGTTCACAGGCAACTTCTCTTTCCATTAATTTTGATGACCATAGTCATTATTTCAACAATCATGCTTTTTTTCTTTCCCAGTTAATTTGTTATGGCTACATACTCGACACATCTTGCATCTTGTGGAATAACTCACAACTTTTCCAGCAGCGAGACACATGGCAGCCCCATGACCAGTTGCAGAGTTGTGTCCCCTTCCCCTTTTTTGCCAACCCATATCATAGGAGACAGCTACTCCAGGGCGATGGTCTGCAGACAGACCAGAAGATTTCTCGCCAATTTTTTTGTTTTTCTAAATTTAATTTAAATTTACAGCTGTCTGTAGCAACCTTCTCTAGGGCATTTCCAACTTCTCTTTCCCTTCTTTTCTTTTAAGCAGGTTAATATTCGTTGTTGGTACATTCTAGAGAGTAAATAGGTGGGTATTCCCCATGCCAGCATGGAGGGATCCCAATACTGCCCTTGTGTTGATATCGTTAACAAGAGGACCACGGCTTCCAGCTCTGTGTTCAGCAGAGGATTTTACTTCATTTACATGACTACAGAAGCTGCACTTAATGCTGAAGATACTACTGAGAGCACTTTGTTTTTCTTCCATAATGTTTGTAAGGGATAATGGACCTGTGGGTGCAATAAATGGCCTAGTGATCAAAGTCATTTATTTATGCATAGAAGCAAATAGTTTGAGGAAAGCAAACAATTTAAGAAAGTGGAAGTTCAAGATGACAGGAGGTAAGATATTGTACTCTGAAATTTGACCAGCAAGAAAAGTCATATTTGAGCCTGTCTAAATGCTCATACTCAATAGCTAAAAAAAGTTTCCTGCACTGTGTCAAACAATACTAGTAATATTTTGAAATATTTTATTTTACCTAAAAATTATTTTACCCACCTTACATAACAATACCAGAGACAAACATTTTAATATACTCATATGAGATTTATAAAAAGATCTATTATTTTTACCGACTTATTTTGTTTTGTGTGTCTCTTTTTTTTTTCCTTTTTGAGAAAAATATTTCTGAAGGCTCCTACGGGAACTTACCTCTTTTGCAGCTTGAGCAAGATTTCAACTCATTTCGAAGAACTGGAAGTTCAATCAGTCTTGTACCACAAATATCAACCTCATATTTAGTGTGCTGTAATGATAAAAATTTTTGCTTAGCTATTTGATTTCGAGTATTTGATTATCAAGAATAAAAAGAAGAAAGGGAAAGAAGAAAACGTAACAAATCTCAGTCGAACCAGCCAAAATGCAACAGCGATGTAACACAACTTACCTGTTGTGACATCGTTTTATTTTCCTTGGAGGTTCGCAGTCTTTCTCTTCTTCTGGCAGATTTTCTTTCACTTGAGTTCTCTCTTTTTTTGCTGTCACGAGATTTCGTATCGATTGGATTTTTCGTTTCGATGCGAAGCAGCCTTTATGTCGCCGAGAGTCGCCTTCTTTATTTTCGTTTCTGTCTCCTGCATACGCAGTGGCCGTTGAATACATCAAATACACTCTGGTGGGCAAACTTCTTACAAAATAAGACAAAAATGCGTAGACCGTAGAAAGCCTCGCGCCGCCATATTTGTTGTGAATTTTTCGCCTTTTAAATCTCGCGCTTCCTTCGCGCGTTTCTCTCGCGCGTGACGCATGAGAGTGACCAACTCCCCTGTGAGGAAACTGGTACCAGCCACCTTTACACTCGCATATTTATTAATAAGAAATGCAACAAAGTGCAGTTATATTACTGGCTGATGCTCGTCAAAAATGTTACAAACAATTTTCCCTCTAATTGTCTCAGTTAAAACATTTAATGAATTGTAATTGCCATATTTCGTGTACATTACACGCATCTCACAGTCAGACTTGCAATTGCGTGTAGGAAACGAACGCAGTTTGCGTGTTGCGGACAACTAGTTGGACTGGACAACAAGTGCATTATTGATGTTAGACGCCAGGTACTTTCTGGTGATCGTTAAGACTTTAGCCTTTGACTCGTTGATTGGGAGTTTATTTGAGTCAGCCCAGTGACGTATCTCATTTGCGGAGATATTTAGGGAAAGTTCAAGTTCAAGTAAATTATTAAAGTGAGCAGATGCTGCAAGGGTACCATCATCATAGAGGTCTTCTTGTGAACTGACATGCAGTGGTAGATCGTTGATGAATAGTATGAAGAATAGTGGGCCTAAAATACTTCCCTGAGGAATTCCATGTTTCATCGGCGCCCCACTTGACTCCTTTCCACTCAGGTGAACTACTTGCTTCCTTCCGGTCAAATAAGACCGACACCATTTAAGCTCCGTATTCACCATGCCATGTGCCTCCAGTTTCTTCAGTAATAGTTCATAGTCAACCATATAAAATGCTTTGCAGTAGTCAATAAGCACCACTCCAGAGACCCTGTCCTTGTCCAAATTAAATGTGTCATCGATTATCCTGATGAGGGCAGTTTCAGTTATGAGGTTTTTGCGAAAACCAGACTGCCCTAAAAAAATCAAGTTATTATCGCAGAGAAAAGTGCATAAGATGTGCACATGGCGCTCAATGACTCTCGACAAAACCGGTAACACTGAAATTGGACGATAGTTACACGGATCACATTCAGCGCCATTCACGGGGCGTGTAATGAAATCCATAAGCTGTTTGGAATGCAAATTACGAAGTCCTTTCGCAAGGCGATGTTAACCATAGCCTAGTTTCTCATTGAAGTCGATGTTGATATCGGAAACAATCAAAGTTTCTTTATTTAATAAATGAACTCTTTCGATGCTCGCTTCAATGCTCGTGTCGTCAGCTTTTTTAGAAGGTGGTCAATAAATAACTGCTTGCAACTTTGCACAATATAGCAAGGAGACCGCGCCAATTTTATAACACGCCTCTGAAATTAAAGTTGCTTTCGATTTGTACAAGAAGTACGTCCTAAGCTTTAAGGCTTTTTAGCTCACTGATACGCCCGGCCGATATACGATACTCAATATCCAATGCAACTAATTCGCCAAACATGAAGGAATATTTCGACTTATTGACCATCATTTAAAACAGTGTTTGAGATTTTTCCTTCATTTTCGAATTCCTCATTCTTGAATTCCCCGCACCCAAAAAACTGACAACCAGAAATGCGGTGCGGGATAAGCAGACAATTCTTAGCCCATTTATTGAACTAACGAACTAATCACAAGACAAAAACAACTGTTTACACTGTTTAGACACCAAAAAATTAAACAAACTCTACATGTTCGATGCGGCCAAAGTAAATTGAATAAACAAAACCACTTATAATGACTGTCAATCATCAGGAAAGCACAACCAAAAATCGTTACGAGGAGATGGACTACAGGATTCCACCCAAACAATAAAGAAAAACAAAATTTAACTGTCCGCTTGTAAAAATCCACAATGAAACTTGTTTACTGTTTAGCGAATATATACTTGCTAGTTTACATATCACACTTCTTTCCCATAATCTCACGCCGGCACTTAAAACACACTGCCGACAAATGCACTCGTGCTTGGGAATTCAAGAAACCATTTATCTTTTGTTTCATTACGCTTCGCTACATTCAGGCAAAGATAAATGAACAATTCTTGAATTCCCCGCACCCAAAAAACTGACAACCAGAAATGCGGTGCGGGATAAGCAGACAATTCACAATCAGTGGCAAAAGCATATAAGGATACAATATAAGGCAATGTCCATTAAGCAAAACACATTTACAGTATAATAGACAGCTAATCGCTTGGATACCATAAGGGTACTGTCCAAAAATTGTTAAGCATATCCACCTGCGGCAAGGCGGTTGGGTTAGACTGTAAAGAAGGAAACGAGTAACACTTGCACCAGTCAATCCATCGATTGGCTGCCCCTGCATACGAAGACACGGTTGAAACGGCACAGTCATTAAGTATGACAGTCTTTAACAGTTCTACAAGCCTCTGAATCTCCGCGTTGCTCCGTTGGTAAGGCGACAAGCCTAAAGTGAAACTCAACAATGTCCAAACATGGCATTTTAAAGACAGGAACAACATCCAATCGCTACAGAACACTAAACGCGCAAGAAACACATCGTCTGCAACGAGAAACTGCCCACATGGCAAGTAAACACAGCACCAGCACACACTCCAGCACAAGGAGGCTTGGCCCACTCGGCGTCAACTGGTAAGCAAATCCACACAAAGGATAGAGGAGTCCACTTGACTCTAAAAACGAACACACTACTGTGTCGGCAGTGCCCTCTCGGCTTGCTTCAGCTGCACAACTCGTGCGTACTAGTACAGTTCCAAGTCCACCGACTTGCAAAGAGCAAAGGCCCACACCTAGGCCAAAGAGGCTCAGATAGAACAAAAACAAATAATTAGGATGAACAAAACGTTCTACAGCAAAGCTAAGGAAACACAATTCTCAAAGCAAATACTCTCGATTTCGTTTCTCCCGAGACCTCTCTGCTTCCTTGCGCGCGACACGAAGTTTCTTTTCCTCTTCGTCATTTTTAGTGAGGGGGTCTGCCTCAAAATATTCTACCACGTCCCAGCCATCCCGGTCAGCAATAGAAATAAGCTTATTTCTGTTATCAAGAAGTGACATACCTTCGTTGGCAATCTTAGTGATGGCGTCATCCGCCCCAGCCCTCTCTAAAACCTGGTTGAACTTATCCTTGACGTCAGAGTTGAACTTGAACTGTTTCTTGTTACTCTTATATTTGAACTCGGGCTCCTCCTCCACAGACTTGCGTTTTAATGAGTCGAGCTGTTCCCTGACAACCTTGACCTCTTGCGTTCTCGTCTCCAAGGCCTTTAAGATTTCCTTTGCCCACGTTGGGGGCTCAGGGCTGCGAGAAGCCGAGCGACTTCTACGGTGCGAACGCTCGCGGACACTCCTTCGCGAAGGCGAAGCACTACGACCAGAACCGCTTGAAGCTGCAACATGTGAGCGAGAACTACGACGGCCTGAACTTCGAAGTTCTCTTGACCTGGACGGCCGGACAACAGGGACTTCAATGTCCGGGTTGACTCTCCAAACATGAGAACGAACTGAAGCAGGGCGACCACGACGGCCCCGCGCCATATGGACGAGATAGGAAGAACGAGCTAAGAATTTAACTGTCCGCTTGTAAAAATCCACAATGAAACTTGTTTACTGTTCAGCGAATATATACTTGCTAGTTTACATATCACACTTCTTTCCCATAATCTCACGCCGGCACTTAAACACACTGCCGACAAATGCACTCGTGCTTGGGAATTCAAGAAACCATTTATCTTTTGTTTCATTACGCTTCGCTACATTCAGGCAAAGATAAATGAACAATTTTCTTAAAACAGCTTTTAAAACACGGGCCGAACGAGCAAAGTCCTCTGCTCTTGAAATCACGCATGAACTTTTAAAGGCAGCAAGCATGCACAAGCTCTTTAAAATAATTAAAACAAACCTGTGTAACTCAAAGCAAATGGCTACTTCGCTGAGGGTAAACTGTGTTCTTACCGTGTTTGTCTGTTGTGCTAGTCTCCGAGGCATTACGACAAGTACGACAGTCTTTATGGTGCAACAGTAGTGTCATCTTTTATTAACTGACAATCTATTTGCCAAACTTTAGGCGTTATAGATTCCTTTGACTGTCTTCACCTAACCTATTTGTAAATGCCTTATTTTTTATTTTCTAGTCTGCGTTTTATGCCTTTTTTATTCTCTTAATAACTAGCAATGTTCATATGCTAAGAACAGCCAAAATCAAAATAATTTAGAACGCGGTTTTGTTAAACAATGGCTAAAATCTGTTCAATTAACCGACCTATACTTTTTTCCTATTTGAAATGATGGACTAACTGTGCCGTCTCAGTGTTTTGAAAAAAAACTAGTTTCCTTAAGTCTGTGAATAAGAGTCCTCCTCTTTCCTCTACATTTCGTATTAATGCGAGCGGCTATCTGATCCCACTGCTCACAAAAACATGGCGAGTCAAACTTTATTTGTAAAACGGACACAAGAAGGCCTTATTTTCCGCTATCCAATTCCTGGAAACCTTTAGTTCCTGGCGTGTAGCACCTCACCATCTCGTCGTCCGTGAAGAAAACATCAAAAGAAGCGTTTCAGTTTACTAATTTATTCGTGGAGCTAGTAGAGCACGCTAAACGTGTCAATTTGCGATCGTGTTCTACTCGACTATGGAATTACCACAAAAGTATAAACCAGAGTTAGGAGAGGTGATTACTAACTCTGTTTAATTATTACTAACTACTAACTACTAACTAACTAACTTATTACTAACTCTGCTTTTTTTTTTCAAGGATAGGATTATTTTACACCGCACACCGCACACCGCACACCGCACACCGCACACCGCACACCGCAATTCAATGCGGTTTTTGTGCTAAAAGCTAAAAAATGGGTCTCTGCAAAGAAAACGCACATCACATCACTAACGACTAAAACGAATGCATAAGTGTGAGAGAAAAGGTGGCTACCTCAATCGGCTTTTCATTATTAAAAGTTCTAAAGGATACATAATTATAATTCCTATACAGTACGTTATAGAAATCTCTGATCTCTTTCTATTCAGCTTCATTAGTTTCCCAAAATAACCTAACAACTTTGGCTAAAAAAAAACAACAACAACAAAAAAAACTGAGAACGCACATTACATTTCCGTAGGGCAATTTTATTAACCTGGGCTTTTCTTTTCTTAGCGTTTTCCCAATGTTCATGCATCGCTGTGATTAATTTCTACAACTTTTGAAGTCAAATCTAACTCAGGGCGCTGGCTTACATTTTTTGGTGTATCCGGCGATCGTTTTCAGAATTATTGGAATCTGATTTCTGATCTTTACCCTTTGAGATCATCGGGCTCTAATGAGAAACATTTTCAGGATGTACCTTACAACAATTTTTTCAATGCTTTTTATGAGTATTCTGAATTTTTGAAGTCTATCCTTCCCTTTAACTTACTAGTTTACTCCAGTGTGCAAAACTGATCTGCACGGAAATAAAAAGTCTTTTCAGAAAAAGATAGATGAAGGCAACCTCGAACGCGCTGGGCTTCTGGACAGTAAGAAATGATCCCCTTGAGTGATATAGGGTAGTGATGATTTGACACTATCGAGAATTCGATGAACCGAAAAAAATTCCTGATTAAATGGTTACTTGACTGAACCTTGGCTGAGAGACGGCTAAAGACGCTTCACAACCAAACCCTATTTCAACTCATCTCTCTTGTCAAACGCATTGGTACTTTGGTCCAGGAATGTAGCTATAAAGGGGTTAATTTCTTATCATGAAACATCCAGAGAAGATAAATAAGCGAGACAAAGCCAGGACAAAAAGGGACGCCATCACGATAGGTTAAAAAGGCCAATACCCGGAATCCGATTTTGACAAATTCCCACACTTGAAACAAAGTAGTAGCGTATGTAAAACGGACAGAATTCTGTGAAATTAACCAAATGAAGAAAATGAACGTTTGCCATTTTTTTTTCATGCAATACCTTCCACTCAGCTGACTCGGAAGAGTAACTCGATGGCAACTTTTCAATTTCCGAACTACTCGACATATCGATTGTCATAAAAATAAAAGGAATGCAGGAAAATGCCGACATAATTTGAGAGAGTCATCTGTTGTGACTGACATTATGCCACCTTCGTTAACCTCGAATAGAAGATAATAGAGCAGATTTTACTTCTATGGAATTCAATATCTACCAATCTCGTTTCACGGTCTGGCGAAAAAGGCATATTTCACGCATACTGCACATGCCGGTGCAAAATGCGGTCTCGCTTAATGGGTCGAAGAACACGATATGCTTCACGTGATCCGCCCTTGAAATATGGTATTTCTAACGAATGAGTCTGCGAATAAGGCAGAAATAGATATTTTGTCGGCACGAGATACGACAAGGCCTGGGCCTTAGGCCCGAGCATCATGGGTAATGATGCAGTGGTATATAAGGGAAAGTATAGCACGTGATGTCCATCTAGGCCTCAGAACCAACCGTTCACCTCTGGCTGATGACAAATTTAGTGGCCTCTTGGAGCAGACCGTTTCTCAGATCAAACGGTCGAACGAAGAATCGGCGGAAAGTCATATGAAGGAGACCAAGCGCCTCAAATTCAACGAGTCTCTTAAGAAAAACAAAGTGACTAGAGAAGCGCCACAACTCAGGTGTAGTTCTTTCCTTTGTTAATATAGAAGCTAGTGGTTTGCCTTCGCAATCGGAACTAGGCAGTGCCATTGACTCGGATCCTAGCGTTGCCGCTTGTGCTGATTCTTTCTTGTAAGATTCCTTCGGATTCAGGCTCTCTTGCAGTTGATTTGACCTATTCTTCTGTGCGTGGAGGGCTTAGAAAATTTCTGGATTTTTGACGTACTTTGGAAGTTTCGCAATTTGTCCTAAATGTTATTATGCAGGGTTACAAAATTCCCTTCCTCCAACTTCAAACACCTTTTGTTTAGAGAGACAATACTTCTGCTCGTGAGAATAGTGATTTTTGTTTCGCAAGCTGTCAGCGATTTACTTCGCTTGGACCTAATTGCATAACTTGCTTGTAAGCCCGATATCATTAACCCACTTTCAGTTTCTACCCGTAGTTCGGGAAAGCAAAGGCTCGTTTTGAATCTTCGACATGTCAACCAGTTAATATACGAACAGAAGTTCAAATGTGAAGATCTGGGTGGCGTTAGGCAGTTGTTTTGATCGTAATTATTACTTGTTTAAATTTGACCTTAGTCTGGTTATCACCATATTGAAATTTTCCCAGACCACAGAAAATTTCTCGCTTTTTCTTGGGATTTTGGGAACGGGGTTTCAAGATATTTTCAGTTCTGAAAATTTTCAGAGCTCATAGAGCCTCTGTGCTTCCTTTCGGGTTTTCTTCAGCCCCGTATGTTTTCACATCGATTTTTAAGCCATTACAGAAATCGTGGAGGAGCCAGGGCATCCCGATAGCTCATTTCCTCGACGATGGTTTAGGAGGGGGAACAGATTTTGTTTCTGCTAAAGTTAACAGTTTAGTCGTCCATTCAGATTTGCTCAAGTCTGGATTTGTTCCTAATGAGGAAAAGTCCCTTTGGGAGCCTCTCCTAGTTATCACCTGGTTGGGTGTGATTCTCGACACTATTGATGGGACTATACAAGCAACCGACGAACGTATTGAAAAGTTAAACGCTGGCCTTGTTGAGCTACTGTCTTGTCAACCTCCCTGAAAGTGCACGTGAAGGGAGTCGCCATTGTAACAGGTCGAATAATTTCCCTCTCTCCCTGTGTGGGTTCCTTCGCCCGTATTATGACTAGATTTCTTTTCTTGGTCGTGAATTCGGCGCACTCTCGGGAAAGCGAGGTTTTTCTCTCAAACGACTCTCTTTCAGAAATCAGTTTCTGGAAGAACAACTTGGTATTCTTCAATAGCAAGGTTTGTTCGTCGGTCCAGTCCCTTCCGGTCAGGGTCACCTTTTCAGATGCCCCCAATTCGGCTTGTGGTGCTTTCGTAAAAGAATCAAATTTAGTATTTTATCAGAACTGGTCTCCTGTAGTGCGTGCCTAAAGTTCTACATGGAGAGAACTCAAAGCTGTTTGCCTCGCCTTGGAAGCTTTCGCGAGTCATCTTTCTGGTGTTAAGGTTATTTGGTATTCCGATAACCAGAACGTCGAATCTATTCTTCAAAACAGTAGTAGGGTAGCTGACATGCACCAATTGGCCCTCCTAGTTATCCAAATATGTCTTGAGTTTCACATATCACTTGAGGTTAAGTAGATCCCTTGGGAGCTTAACGCTGAGGCTGATGCAATAAGCAATTTAACCGATTATGATGACTATACCATTAACGAAGCTATCTTTCAAAGAATTAACCTATTTTGGGGGTCCCACACCGTTGACAGATTTGTTTGTCCCTATAACGCTAAGGTACCAAGATTTAACTCTGAGATTTTTTCAGACCGGCTGTGTAGTAGTAGATGCCTTCTCCCAAGATTGGGGGCACGATAATGATTGGATTTGTCCTCCAGTGTGCCTATTAATTAGAGTGGTAAAGCACATGGAATTGTGTAAGGCGAGAGGAGCGGTTATCCTCCCCTTGTGGAAGTCCTCTTGCTTATGGACTTTTTTTTGTAGAGACGGTGTGCAACGGAACAGTTTCGTAATTGACTGGGTGTTTTTTACCCAAGTTCCCAGGTCTCTTTATCAGCGGGAAAGCCCGAAACTCGCTTTTCGGTTCCAGACCCCTGGACTTTGATGCTATAGCCCTTGGAATTGATTTCGCCGCCCCAGATCTCCCTGTGCTTGCGTAGGCTTCTGTACGAAGTTCAGTATAGACTGTGATCGTTGTAATTAGCCCGGCGGGCTTTTTGTATTCACCGCGGAAGTTTTCTCTTCTGGGTGCAAATGTGATTTTGTTTCAGCGTAACTGCTCTAAGTCCTTTTTACTTAGCTTATGGGTTGTTTGGCATTTACTCAGGCTTGAAGTGACTTAAATCATAGAATTCCTCGTCAATATTGCGTATTGCGTTATGACACGAGTTTGTGTCAAGAATTTATTCAGCATTGTTTGAAATTAAAGGGACCCATTTGTAGGCGTAGGCTTCTGTACAAAGTTCAGTAAAGACTGTGATCGTTGTAATTAGCCCGGCAGGCTTTTGTATTCACCGCGGAAGTTTTCTCTTCTGGGTGCAAATGTGATTTTGTTTCAGTCAATCCCAGCGTAATTGCTCTAAGTCCTTTGTACTTAGCTTATGGGTTGTTTGGCACTTACTCAGGCTTGAAGTGACTTAAATCATAGAATTGCTCGTCAATATTGCGTATTGCGTTATGACACGAGTTTGTGTCAAGAATTTATTCAGCATTGTTTGAAATTAAAGGGACCCATTTGTAGGCGTAGGCTTCTGTACGAAGTTCAGTAAAGACTGTGATCGTTGTAATTAGCCCGGCAGGCTTTTGTATTCACCGCGGAAGTTTTCTCTTCTGGGTGCAAATGTGATTTTGTTTCAGTCAATCCCAGCGTAATTGCTCTAAGTCCTTTGTACTTAGCTTATGGGTTGTTTGGCACTTACGCAGGCTTGAAGTGAATTAAATCATAGAATTGCTCGTCAATATTGCGTATTGCGTTATGACACGAGTTTGTGTCACGAATTTATTCAGCATTGTTTGAAATTAAAAGGACCCATTTGTGGTCCACTTTGTAGATTCCATTTATCTATGTATTCTCTGTTGGAGTTTGATTTTTCCCGGTTATTCTATTTTTATTTGACTATTTCTTTAGTTGTTTCTGGTTGGATTGTACTCCTCACTTTGCCTTATTTTATCTCTCGTTTAGATATTTTTCATTCGGGATTTAGGGCATTCCGGGACGGACCGCTTGACAACTTGCTTGAGGGGCTGAAAGATCGACCGAAGACGACTGTGCTCTCTTCCAAAGCAAATGGGACTGATGGGACTGTTATGGTTTAACGATGTGTCTAGAATAAGAAGTGATATTTCCCTTAAAAAAAGGCTTCATGATTATTAAGGTTTTGAAAAGCAAGAATGTCCAGCTCCGGAAAGGCGACGAAGTCGTTATGTTATAATTGTCTAGTTCTGTATGCCCCGTTGAGTTGCTTAAGAGGTGTTTAGTTATGTTTTAGACACACCCTGATTCCAAAAATTTTATTTCAAGCCTATTTCTAAAGGGAAGGGCTCTTGCAAGCTTGTTGCCCCTGATAAGCCCATTAGTTACTCTACAATTAGAGGGGCTTTTCTCTGGGACCTGCAAAGTCTCGGAGTTGAACCGTCCAAGTTGCGTTTGCATTCTCTAAGATCTGGGGAAGCCATTACGATAGCAAGTAATGGAGTAAACGACAGAGTTTTCCAACGACATGGTTTTTGGAAATCGGTACAAGCCAAAGACACATACGTGGACGATAATTTTGAACAATGACTCGAAGTATCGCGTTTTTTTGGGCTCTGAAGGCGTTTTCGTGTTTTTGGTGGTATTATATCACCTAGCCTCGTGCGTCTTGCCCAATTCTTTGTCAGTCTATATATGCCTCGGGTTGGTTCTCGGCAGGCTTCCCTAAATAAACTTATTTGGTGTACACTACTGTGTTATTTGTTGTGTAGTGGAGACAAAATATGGTATTTCTAACGAATGAGTCTGCGAATAAGGCAGAAATAGATATTTTGTCGGCACGAGATACGACAAGGCCTGGGCCTTAGGCCCGAGCATCATGGGTAATGATGCCGAAACTTGCTGTTAGTCCTTCGCACTTGATACGAGCTGTTTCGCTTTTTGTCTTAAAAAACGAGGCATTTCCCACGTACTTCATTTAATTGTGTTTTAAGTAAAAAAGCAAGGTTTATTTTCCGTTATTCGCGCTTGAAATGAACTGTTTTACTTCATGGCTTAAAGAAGGGACCATACTTCATGTTTCGCTTCAAGGCTCTAAGAACGAGGCATATTTCGTATATGCTGCACTTGTCTGAGGTAAGGTTTACCACAAGACCAGTAATTCCGATGGACATGGATGGACTCCGTTGGATTCCCATGGATCCCATCGGATTCCATTCGACAAATAGATATCGGTGGATAACATCAGACAACATTTCTGCCCTCTATGATTTTCATCTGACTTCCGGTACTCTTTCGCGTCAATCTTATCTTACTTCCGCTGGAGGGTGTTAAGAATATAATTTTGCCTATTCCATCGGAAAACTACGTTTCCCATCGGTGTGTATTAAAAATGTACGGCAAAAAGTCGATATCTACCTTTTCTTTTTTAACCGCTTAGGTTAAAGAAAAGCAAAACAGAAAATTAGATGAATGTAATGAGATAAGGAACAATCGAGAAATGATCTCTGGTGAAGTTTAGAATCGTGATTTAAAGTTAATAGATAAATCATGTACTCCTCGACAATTTTTAAAGTAATGGCAGTGATAACTTTGGAGGCGCGATTCTTGATGTTACTACCCTGGACTGGGTAAAAATATGTTCTGAATAAATTGAATTTAGATCTTCACAGTTTAACTCGTGTCCTATTATGAGTGGGATGGAATCAACATTAGCTGCTTGCAAAATATAACAATAAGTGTTTTACAAAACACAAATTTCAAAGTTTGGAATAAAATAGTATTAATAGTATCAAATATGAACCTACAAATGTTCTACCTACAGGCGAGTCAACTTGTTGTTAGTGAAGACTCCAGGTGGTAGATTTTCTATTTGGTTGCCAGACAAGTGACTACAAAGATTAGGCATATAAAAAAAAAAGTGATTAAATAGTTACAGCAGGTTAAAGAATTAATATAATGCAAATCCTAATAAGAAGAATACAGAGATCATTTAAATAAGCATTTAATGTTTTTTTGCTGTTTTTGTCCTTGTTGTCCTCATTGTTGTTGATTTTCTCTCTACAGAAGCGAGGGGAGCATAGTAAGATTTTCTCCGTCCATCATTATCCAGTTTGGGTTGTTTAGACGTTTCTTTAATGCTCTTTTAAATAAAAGTGCCTCGATTTGCCGATTATTTGATATTGTTAAGAACACTATGTTTCCAATGGTATTTGTCTTTATCTCGAACTTGAGTTGTTACATGATGTAATTGTATTGCGATCGTTTTGTGTATTACGCCATCTGCTTAAAGTTCTAGGAACTGTGTGACATTCATTATTCATTTAGGAACATGTGTTTTATTAAAATCCTGGAATAGTTAAAGTAAAGCTAATAGGTTACAGGGTTTGCAGGATAAATAATTCAGCAAACAAATCATTAGACAACTTCTTGATATCGTTTATGCTTAACGATCTGTGGATGTGTATGAAAATTTGGTCAAAGATTAGACAGGATAACATACGTGATCGAATAGTTACAGGAGGCTACGGTAGCTAATGCGACCCAAATCCCAATAAGAAGCAAAAACGATATTTTAGGTGAGCATTAAGCCCGCAGCACATACGCAAACAAATTAATTGAGATTTAGAGAACAGACATCAAGAAAAATTTGGTAACGCGCCTGGCAACGAATTTTAAAAAGCACATCAAAACTTTCATCGAAGCATTAATGATTGTGATTGGGGAAGCGCTTCACAATTTTTTTTTTCTTCAAAAACTTTATTCGATAATCAACATATTCAGATTTCAAGTCAACTCATACAATTGGGAGAAACCTTTAAAGAAAGCGGAAGAAGTGCAAGTTAATCTTCGAAGTCCCGACACCTGCATTTCTTATTCATAAAAAACCCAACAAAGTGGATTTACTAGCTCATGCTCGTCAACAATCTTACGAATAGTTGTGAATCCGATTGTCTCAGTACACACATTTAATGAGTTGTAATTGAATGGTTTGTGTAAGTTACACGCATCTCACACTCATACTTGCAAGTGCGTGTACTCACACGTAGTTTTCTTGCTTTGCGCGTGCAGCCTTTTAACTGCACGCATTTTAAACCAATTATTAAGTCATGGAGCTAGTGAAGCACGCTAAACGTGTCAAATTCTGACTACACTATCACGAAACATTCAATGTGAAATAGTTTATTGAGGAATGGTCAGTCAGTCATCCGACAACAATAATGTGACGTAATAGTTTATTGAGGAATGGTCAGTCAGTCATCCGACAACAACAATGTGACGTAACATATACTTATTACAACATAGAATATGCTAGCAAGTCTAACTTGAAAAGCTTGAAAAATTAAGTGTACCACGCCAGATACGAAAAACCACTAAAAAACCACTCTTAGATGTGGCCAAAAATTATGTGGAAACGTATTCCCCATCTAATGCAGTGGCACGGAACCTCGGGGAAGAGGTACAAACAAACACATACTCCATAGAAAAAATTTAACTAAATTGTTGACAGCAAACAGGAAGACTGACTGAGCTAGAATGATTAATATTCCCCGCTAAAACATTAAATACTCAAAACTCTCCCCTGAGAATACTAAAACCTCTCAATCGTGCCATCAGAATAGTAATTTCTGACTAATTCGTTCCTAGTCACTCAACCGTCAGAAATTACATTTTGCGATCGCGTTCTACTCGAATATGGAATTACAAGGAAAGTATAAACCACAGTTAGAAGAGGGCACTACTAACTCTGTTTCAACCAAGCTCTCCTTTTTTTTTTCTTTTTTCTTTTTTTCAAGGAATGAAATTATTTTACACCGCAATTCAACGGTTTTTGAGCTAAAAGCTCAAAAATTGGTCTCCCCAGGGAAAACGCACATCACATCACTAACGACTGAAACGAATGCATAAGTGTGAAACAAACCAAAAAAGGGACAAATTTAGAGACAAGATAGAATAAGATACCAAGGTCTAACTCAAGATGGCTAGGCTAATCGACTTTTCCTTATGAAAAGTTCAAAAGGATACGTAAAGTTGCTATACAGTACAATAAAGACATCTCTGATCTCTCACTATTCAGCTTCATTAGTTTTCCAAAATAACCTGGCGACTTCGACGGGTAAAACGAAAACTAAGATTATAGATCACCGTTCCATGGGGCAATTTTATCAACTGGGCTTTTCTTTCCTTAGTGTCTTCACAATGTTCACGCAACGCTGTGGTTAATTCTACAACTTTTCTCTAGTGTATCGATCGCTTTCAAAATCAGCGGCGAGATTTTTTGGGATTTCAGTAGAACGGAGGCAAGCGCGAGTTGGGCGCGAAGTGTAAGTTATTTCTTTAGTCATTTGCGTGGAAAAATCTAAAGCAAAAGTTAATATCCTTTCAAGTTCAAGTGGATCGTTTTAAAAGTGAGCTTCCTGACTTACAGAGACTGTAGCTTCACCAATGGAGTAAATAAATCGCCATGCAACTTCTTAATCTTGTTATCATCCAGCCTCCTAAAAAATAAGTGTTTTTTGAGAAACTGGTCCATTATTGATTTAATAAATAATTACGTCTTAAGCAAAGAAATAGGGCAACCTTAAGCTTATTCCGGAAATTAATTAGCCTCAAGACTGACAGCAATCGGTGTGAGTATAATTTCACTCACATTCGGTAATTGAGAAAATCATGTGCAACACAAATAGAGACGATTACATTCTTTAAGTATCAGACATGAACTTATGTTTTGATTTCTTTATAATTCGGCCAACTCAATGTTGCTGTTGTAGACTCCAGGTGGTAGCTTCTCTGGCTGGTTGTCTCCCAAATCCCATATGATAAAAATGTAGCAAAATATTATCGAGGTTGAGCGTGAAATACTTGTTTTAATGTATCCGACGGGCAGCTAAAACGCTTATTTGACTACGAGTAAGAGAAGGTTATAAAAAACTAGGTGAATATTAAAATGCTCACCGTTTAGGCTACCTTAAATCAATTTTGTAGGAAAATTCATTGCCCGACGAGGGCGTTAAATTGCACGCAAAAAACGATATCGCGAAGCGATGAGTGCGATAACGGTTTTCAAGTGCAATTTAATGCCGAATTCACGAGCCAGGATATGGATTTTCCTTGAATCGCATAATTGAATAAAAATAAGAAAAAAAAGGAAACAGGAATAATATTATTTGTTTTCATCCTGAGCGCGCGCCCTAGAAAGCCATTTCAAAGTCAAGTGTCAGAACTGTCATTGCGTTAGCGAATAGGAAGCAAGGTCACTCGTACACGTTTGAATCTTCGACAACTTTAATTGTATCTTGTGCTTGTTTTTTCATTTGTTTTCAAACTTTTTAAACAAGCCTCACACTATCTTAAAGGTAATAGTGACATTTCACTGAGTTTACAAGCCGTTTTTCTTTAACATCTTTTTTCAAATTTCCAAATCCTTTGCTCGAGAAGGAAAATAAGTTGCACCTTTTACCTCTTTGGCGGCAAAACTAAAAGAAATGAAGTGTCCAAGCGAAAGCACTGAAAGTGTCACATCGTGATTTCTTTTTCTGTATATATGGCAATCGACCCTGGCACTTCTTCCTTTGTCGCTTCTTCGTCTTGTTTGGTTGAACTTTCTCTTGCCATTTTCTGGGCCGTGTTTTTCTGTCATGGAAATCTCTACCATGCAGAGTTTTTAAATTGCAAACTTCGAAAAGATATTTAAACCCTTGATACAATTAGAGAATTGTGGTCTGACGTACTTAATCTGACATTAAAAATATGCCGAGTAGCTGCAAGTGGTGCATACCAATGAAACGAGAAGCCCGGCGACTCACAATATTGTGCGATTTGCTCAATGATTGTGATCGGGGGGAGTGCTCCACAATTTTGGTTTGTTTTTAATTCAAAAATACCATTTTATGATGATGAAATTCAAATCTTCGAGTGAACTCGTGGCAATCGGAAGAAAAGCGGAAGCAGTGCAAGTTAATCTTTTGAGTCTTGATACTCGCATTTCTAATTCGCAAGAAACCCATCAAAGTGCAGTTATATATGCTCGTGCTCGTCAACGAAAAAATGTGAATCCAATTGTCTCAGTACACACGTTTAATGTGTATACTGAGTTAGTTAAGTGATTTGTGTAATTTATACGTTTTTCAAACTCATACTTACAGGTGCGTGTAATGACACGCACTTTGCGTGTTGCGCGCGTGCAGCCTTTTAACTGCATACATTTTAAACTAAATATTTATTCATGCAAAAAGTGTCAATTTCTGCTACAATATAGAATTACCAAAAAAGTATAGACCAGAGTTAGAAGGGGGGACTACTAACTCTGTGTATTAACCAAGCTGTTTTTTAAAGGATAAAATTATTTTACACCCTAATTCAATGGTTTTTGCGCTAAAAGCTCAAAAATCGGTCCCCCAGAGAAAACGCACATCACTTCACTTACGACTAAAATGAATGCATAAGGGTCACCAAACCGAAAAAAAGGGAAAGTTTAGACACAAGATTGGATAAGATGGAAAGTTCTCACTCAAGATGGCCACACTAATCGGCTTTCCATTAACAAAAGTTCTAAAGGATACACGTAGTTGCCATACATCATTATCTCCCACCATTCAGCTTCATTAGTTTTCCAAAATAACCAAGCGATGTTGGCGGGTAAACGAAAACTGAGAACGCAGATCACAGATCCATAGGGCAATTTTATTAACATAGGTTTTCCTTTCCTCAGCGTTTTCACAATATTCACGCAATTTTTTAGTTAATTCTACAACTTTTGAAATAAAATCTTACTCAAGGTGCTGGTTTACACTTTTTGGTTTATCGATCGTTTTCAAAATCATCGGAATCTGAATTCTGATCTTTACCCTTGGAAATCATCGGGCCCTAATGACAAACATTTTCAGGGCTTACCTTACAACAATTTTTCCAATACTTTTTATGAGTATTCTAAATTTTTAAGGTCTATCCTTCCATTTAACTTACTAATTTACTCCAGCGTGCAAAACCGATATGCACTGGAATAAAAAGTCTGTTCAAAAAAATACAGACGAAGGCAATCTCCAACGCGCTGGGCTTTTGGGCAGTATGAAACGATGCCCTTGAGTGATGTAGGGTAGTGATAAATTTGATGCGATCGTGAATTCGATAAACCTAAAAAAAGGTACTGATTTAATGGTTACTTGACTAAACCTCGGCTGCAAGACCGCTGAAGACAATTCACAAGCAAACTCTATTTGAACTCAACTCTGTGTTCAAACGCTTTTGTACTGAATGGTTTAAGGAAATAATTATAAAGGGGTCAATTTCTTATCATGAAACATTCAGAGGAGATAAATAACCGAAACAAAGCCAGGACGAAAAGGGGCGCGAACTCGAGAGGTTAAAAAGACCGATACCCGTAATACGATTTTGACAAATTTCCCCTTTTGAAACAGACTAGTAGCGTATGTGGAATGGACGGAATTCTGCGAAATTGACAAAATGAAGAAAATGAACGTTTTTATTTATTTATTTATTTTTTTATTATTATTATTTTTTTTATGCAATACCTTTCACTCAGCTGACTCGGAAGAGTAACTCGGCGGCAACTTTTCAATTCTCGAACTACTCGACATATCGATTGTCAGTAAAGTAAAATGAATGCAGGAAAATGCAAACATAGTTTGAGAGAGTGATCTCTGGTAACTGACATTGTGCAATTTCATATTTCTGTTTATGGGCTGTTTTGCGTCAGGGCTTTCAGAACGAGGTATATTTCCTGTATACTGTACTTCATATTTCTGTGTTAAGTGTGTTTTTTTTAAGGCTTAAAGAACGAGATTTGAAGTATTCTGCGCTTGAAGAACGAGGCATCTTTCAAGTCATTCGCGCTTGAAATGGGCTGTTTAATAGTTCAGGACTATCTTACTGACTAACAGGAAAATGCAGACATAGTTTGAGAGAGTGATCTCTGGTAGCTGACATTGTGCAATTTCATATTTCTGTTTATGGGCTGTTTTGCGTCAGAGCTTTCAGAACGAGGCATATATCCCGTATACTGTACTTCATATTTTTGTGTTAAGTGTGTTCTTTTTTTTAAGGCTTGAAAAACGATATTTGAAGTATTCCGCGTCTAAAGAACGAAGTATCTTTCAAGTCATTCGCGTTTTATATGGGCTGTTCCGCTCCACGGCTTTAAAAAAACGAGGCATATTTAGCTATGTACCACGCTTGCTTCATTTGCTTAAATAAAGCGCCGTAAGTCGCTGTAAGTTATTCGCGCTTGATATGAGCTGTTTCGCTTTATGGCTTTAAGAATATAATTTTGCCTATTTTATCGGAAAACTAAGTTTCCCATGGGAATCTACTGATGCGTATTCAGTAAAATGAACCTTCGTTTCGACAATAAAATGTTTCTAAATGTTTTGTTATACGCACTTAAAAAAACATTTGGAGGACAATGACCAAAACATAACTGAAGCAAATATTAAAGGGCTATGGAGTGTCCTATAAAAGTAAATAAGCATAAGGGCGGAAGAGTTAACATTTACTTCTGTAGCTCAGTTGGCAGGAATATTCTGGGAGGCCTGGGTTCAAATCCCGTCCGAGCCTGAATTTTTTTTATTCTTCCTTTTCTGCAATTGGTAAAATTGCAGCTCACCTGCAAGGATCATGTCTTTCTTTAATTTTACATCGGCAGCTCCAAATTTTTTTTTTTTTTTTACAAATACACAGCTTAAACTTGCGCAAAGAAGAGAACCTTTGTTTTGACAATATACTGTTTGTAAATGATTGAAGTGTAATAAACAAAATATTCCCTGTTTGACTTAACCATGTGTTCTCAAAGTGTAAGGGGAGAGGTGGGAATGTTTATTTTGAACAGTTATTGTTACGTTGTTATGTTACGTTAGGGGAACGGCTCCATAAAAGGTGAATTTAAATGGAATCAGTAACGACTGAAATCGGATTTTCAATGGAATTTGTTGATTTTGCTATTTTTGTTAACTTCAAATTTCTTTTCGACTGGCTGAGTTTTGAGCTCTCCATCTTTCGGTAAATTGCGTCTCTCTGAACCCTTTTTGAAGCTAGCGGGATTAACAAAATTTTAATAGAAACTGAATCCCACTCCCACTAATAACAATAGTGATGGAATTTCTATTAAAATTTGAAATGGGGTCTTGGCAAATATGCCAGTTGGGATATAGGATTTGGATCCTGCCATTATGAGCTGTAAACTGGCCCCTCTGCAACGCATGGACTTAAGGGCAATTAAAATTTGAAACCAAGATTTAGTAAGTACATGAGCTGAGATATTGGATTTGAGTCCCAACATTACAAATTGCTATAGTTTACACGTGTGACTGGGTCTGTATAAGCTTCTTAAAAATAAGTCTCATGGGATGAGCAATAAATGTTGTTTACTTACAGTCCAATCAACTTGGTGTTGTAGCTGAAGACTCCACGTTGTAGCTCTGCTATCT
>NC_142671.1:33917456-33934956 GCF_964200805.1 Pocillopora damicornis
GACCAGGAATTCGAGCGAGAGATTCAGATTGCATAAGTCAAACTTTGTGTCAACATTCAACTCAATGAACACATAACATGTTCTTGTTCTGGTCCTCAATCGCCTTGTCCCTAACGTTGGTATTAGGACTTGGTCGAATAAAAACAGATGATTTATATGCCGTAAACTTTGCGACAGAGATAAAAGGAAGTAAGCTTCTTGGGAGGATTATCAAGGAGACAGAAGAGGAATCAGAAGATGCTTGCCAGCTGCAATGTGTAGATGAAAGCCGTTGCCTGTCTTACAATTTTGGACCGGCAGAAGACGAGAGAAGATTCAAATGTCAACTAAGCGACTCTGATCGATTTGCTGCAATGGAAAATTTCACTCAAGATGACAAGTTTTCCTACAGGGGAATACAGGTATTGCGTAATGGTACACAGTGGAAAAAGAGAAGTTAGAGAAGAAAATAAAATAAATAAATAAAAAGTACAACGCAGGAAAAGACATGTTAGAAAAGAAAAGAAATTATTCAGACATTATTTATTTGTTTTATAAAAAAAATCCTCTGATTTAATATATACTTTACTAGTTTCAGTCTTTTATCACTCAGCTTTCATTAAAAGTCATGAACATATCGATAGTTAAATATCTAAAGATAAAAATCACTTCTTTTGTAGAAAAATCTTGCAATTCAATCTATCTTTGCAAATCTTTTCTTATTTGGATTTGAAAATTTATACCTGTTAGCATTTGCACTAAGTTAGAATCTTTCAAATTCCAGAGTTCTTGTGAGATGAGCGATTCCATCTGCGGCGAAAAAGGAATCTGTATTCCAAACTATCAAGATGGCAGCGTAAGATGCAAATGTAAAGATGGCTACATAGGACCAACTTGCGGTAAGTGTTGGAGTTGTCACGTGCATAGTTTGGCCTTAAAAATCTGGGATTTATTAAGGATTACTCTCCCCGACCACCTACTGAGTTTCAGGCGTATCGTGGTCGCTAGTGAAGACCAACACTAGAAGGAGGCGAAAGACACAAGTATCGAACATACTTTTTAAGCATTGGAAAGAAACTACGATCCTCGCAATAATCTTTAGAACAACTATTCATAAGTGTTCATGAGCCACGTGCCCTTCTATTAGGCAGTTTTTTTTTGTCTTTAGTACGATACATTTTACTCGGCAAATTAAGTTAAGCTATTTTTTTTGTATACTTGTTTATATGTCTGTTTGTTCGTTTGCTTGTTTTTTTGTACCATTCCATAGCTATAGAGCCAAACAGCTGCGCTGAACTGCTTCGACACGGTTATGATTCCAGTGGCGTATACACCATCAATCCAGGTGGCGGAAAACCAGTGCAAGTGTTGTGTGACATGAATACAGATGGTGGAGGTTGGACCGTTTTTCAGAAACGTGTAGACGGCTCTGTAGATTTTTTTCTAGGATGGGAATCTTGCAAATACGGCTTTGGAAATCCTAATAGCGAGTTCTGGCTTGGAAACGATAATCTTCATCATTTGACAGACTCTGATGACGTCATGCTGAGAGTTGAGCTGGAAGACTTTGAAGGGAACATCACCTACGCTGAGTACACTACTTTTAAAGTGGCAGACGAGGCTAATAAGTACAGGCTTTTGAGTGAAGGATACTCTGGCACGGCAGGTGACTCCATGCTTGGGCACCAATCTCTAAGGTAAATCAAATCTGAACGAGGCTTAAAGTGATATGAACCGAGCCAGTAAATTCTTTGAACTACTCTATTAACTACACATTAGTTGGTGATATCGCCAAGAGGCACTTAGCGCTTTTCTATCATAACAGTTAATGCGAAAAATTTGTTTTAAAAAAAGAAGGAAATCAATCGGCCAGCAATAACTATTCTGGGGGAGGTAATATTCTGATTGTGAAACCTCTGTATGTTTTGAGGTGAGAAACACACCAAATGACAATAGGGGAAAAGTCGACAACAAAGAGGTAATTAGTTTAGGAAGATTCTCCTTATTGTGTCAATCACAGCCAAACCTTTTCCTTGACCTCTTTTAATTTATACTCTCGTCTGAACTAACATGAGGCTCATGAAATGTTTTAAAAATAACTCGACGGTAATCACAAAGAGGGGGTAGTGATGCTCGGAATAGTAGCGTCTATTTTGTAGCAAAGGGTGACTTATACGACTAATATATGTAATCTTTTACTTACTCTCGTTCATATTTCTAGCGGAATGCGGTTTTCGACCAAAGATAAGGAAAACGACAAAAGTCCCGAATATCAGTGTGCTTTGAAGTTCAAAGGTGCGTGGTGGTACAGTCGTTGCCATGATTCCAATCTCAACGGCATCTACTATGGTGGACCACATACCAAAACATACGCCGGTGGAGTTTGCTGGAGACAATTCAGAGGACTTCAGTACTCACTTAAACGCACGGAGATGAAGCTTCGACCACGTATTATGAAAAAATAATTGTGACCTTTTCCTTTGTAATGGTACATTAACTTTGTGAGAAAATGAACGAACATAGTATGAGGAGTGTAACGTTTTAAGGCAGAACTTTTATTATTTCATCTTTTTAATGAGATGTTTAGTGAAGTAACTATTACATCGATAACATACATTGCTCATCGATGTTTAACACACGGATTCTAACTTGAAGATGAAGCTTGTCGCCTCAAAATGTCGAATTGTAATTAACATACTTGTCACGAGGCCAAAGATCGAAGGAATACACTGTGTTGATCACGGCCGACTACCAGCAATTTCTGATGCCACTAGCTTGTATAATCGAATATGATGCACAATAAAGTGTCAACTACAGCTTCACTTACACATTACTATGGCATGACTTAGAGAATTTATCGGGCTAGTACAGAAAAATTTAACTATAGCTGCGGAAGTCTGTTAAGACTCATTCTTAAATTGCCTCCAGTGTATTATCATTTTCATCTTGCCAAAATTATGGACACGTCTCTAAATTATCTTCAAAATTTTACGATACAGCGGTCTGCCTACTGTCACATTTTACGTCCACTGATCCTTTCGGCTGAAGGTCATTTCAGCTTCTACGAAAATGAAATATTATGAGACCTCCTTAAGATCAATCAGGGAGTAAGATTCTGAATTGGCAATATTTTCAAAATCTTAGATTAGTTCAATAATATTTGCATATATTTACTGAGCTCGCTCGCAGGTTGCCATAATCGAAGACGAGTTTTTTAATTATCTTGAGAATATTGTTGATACAGTTGTTTGAATCCTAGTATATTTTCCCTCAAGAGGCCCCTTCATCTTAGAAATCATATTTTCCACATCTTATAAATGAGCATGGTTTTGCAAAGCTGAAGTATCATTAGTCTCCTTAGAATCATCTAAAAAGAAAAAGGAGTCTTGATTATGTACTATTTTCAGTTTCCCCAATTAGGTCAAATGAATTTTTAATCAGTTTTCGTGAGTAAACTAGAATGTTGCTAAAATTAAGGAAACTTATCCAAAGTATTTTTAAAACACTGTTGATAAGCTGGTCTGCACAGTGGTGGGTCCATTCCCCGAATAATTTCTCATCACGTTATTTGGAATAAAAATATTTGTTCGAAGATTTGATAAATCGTGACAGGAAAAACGAGACGTAAGATGCTGACCATGTAAAGACGAATTCAGATTAAGATTAGAGAAAGTTGCAAAATAAGCAGAATTTTTTTTATATTAATTTTTATTTCCTTAAAATAGATCGACACAGACCAAGCTTATCAAAATTGCTTACTTTTATTTATTAATGACAAATATTATTTGGCCATCTGTGTCTGGTTGATTCTATAGCCATTATAATTATTTGCTAGTAACTAGGAACTGCAGCGAAATTGCTAATATCTAGATGTGCACGGAATATGTGTCTCTAATTAAGAGGTCGCTGAAATTTGAATGACAATGTGAATATCTTCCTCTGATTCTTTTTTGGAACACCTGCTTAAATCCTTAGCTTTGAATATTCATGAATAAGTTGAGGTCTCACGATGAAGGTGTTAGCGATAACACTACTATTATTTAGTTTGAGTGCAATTTGGTGATAACAAGCACAAGTAAACTTTTCAAAGAGAACAAAAATTATACGAGCCCTTAGGGCGAGTGCAATTTGTAGTCTTATATAATTTTCAAGTACTTATTTACTCGAAACTGCACGTGTAATCATGTTATTTCTTAGTAATGATTTACATGAAAAAGGCATCTTAAAAAGTCAAGATAAGTCGTGACGATATTGTGGTATCGCGCGCGCTATCTATAATTTGCCCTCGTGTTACAACATTGCATTCGTGTTACATAAAAAAATGCACTTGTTTTCAGCCGATTATTAGCGCGTTATTTCTTCGTGTATCTTATTGTGATGATAATACGACGTTACACAACGTTGCTTTTGAGTATTAATTCTTCGATGGCTCGAAAAAGCGAGGACAATGGTCGAGGAAACTATCCACATGTTCGAATTTACCTTTAACATCCAAATTAAAAAAATCCTTGCTCTAAACGGAAAAAGTATTATTGAACATGGTGGTTAGTATACTTCACTCTGATTCTAATTGGTCAATTTATCGTAGAGCGTCCATCAAGAAATAAAGAAAGCAGTCCTGAACCATAGAGAACACGAAATATGGTTTACAGCCAATCCAGCATATCAAACTCATTGTTAACAAAAGCTTATATCAAGTCTCGGCGACCAGGCCCCCACCAACGGTGGGATTCAACAACATACAAAATTTGGAACGATTACTAAGAGACGTTTTGATAGAGATTAATTTTACCAACAAAATTTACTTTGAAATACCAAAGCTTTAGGATTTAATAGGTCAAATTTCATTTCTTAAAATTACGATAGGCAATTTTCGAAGGCGTTCAAGTGTCGTATCACGGTCTGCGCTCAAGAATAGGTCTTAGCTCTTTTGTGCATGCATGTTGGAATCTCAATTTTACCGCCAAATTCGAATGGAGTGAGAACGTTCCTATATTTTGGTAAATAATTCGTCAAGTTTGCGACCGATTTAGATAGGTTAAATGGCTGCTCAAGTTGATGCTTTCTCTGTGGATTATCTGCAGATCCGTAAAAGAGGGGAGAAACGAGCGCAAGAAGAGTCTTTGGAGAATTCAATTACCAAGCGACAGCAACTTGAGGAAAAGCTCGACGATACAGAGAGAAGCTATAAATATAAAAAAAGAGATCTCGAAGATTCCAAAGATTTCAACGTAGTGAATTTTCACTCGTTTTCCGATTTTGTCTACGGCTGAGAAAGTTTTTCTTATTCTTGTCTTCTTTCTGAATAAAACCCCCATTGAAAAGACCTCGTCAAAGTATCATTTTGGGACTCTCTTTTCCTTTGCAGCCGCCATGTTCACAAATGTAAATTGCCACGAATTCGCACTGATACTGATACTGTAATGCGCAAGCGCAGTAGGGAAAGCGTTGTCCGCGCCAGCTTGGACGCCAACCAGAGCAAATATTCGCACTCATGGGAAACTAGTTTGATATGGATAAATAACCGTGCAATTCACGATGTATCTAATGAAATGGAATATAATGGAATTTACTGGTTATGTTCTGATATCATACGATAATAGTTTGGTTCTTGTAAATAATATCGGTACTAAACTTTTGAGTCGTGAAGATAGGAAGAGATAAGAAAAAGAAAGCGCTGTTTGTTTTTCCGAAATTTAAGGAACCGACAAAAGAGAGTTTGGAAATAAACAGACGTGCACGTGGAGAATAGAATATTTCCTCGTATTACGTGGATGCTTTAAAAGAAAAAATATAATACAAGTATTGTTGGATGAATTGAATATTTAACTCTTTTTTTTTCTTTGTAGAGGGTTGCGTAATTAAGGAAACGGTTCTCATCAGTTTTTAAATAAAAAGACTTATGTGGATTAAGTGCATTAAGGATAAGAGTAACACGTAAGTAAAAGGAAATATGGCTCTCTGGCCCGCGTTATTTTGGGAGAGGTTGTTTCTAAGTTTCCAATTCAGGACACTACGTGACAAATGCAACAGATATAGATCTAGACAACGAGCTCTGAGAATAACATAATGAAGGAAGCCTTCCTTGAATAGTTTTAAACGATCAGGGAGATTATTATCAAAAGGAGCCAAAAATTGAAAAAATCGGCTGACACGCCTGTAAGTTTTGCAGATAGTTGATCCTCTAGTCAGAAAATACTTGACCTGAAAAAAAAAAAAAAAAAAAAAAAAAAAAAAAAAAAAAAGATTGTATGGTGCATCGCACAATTGATACAATACAACTGGTTCTTTCTTAGGAAAACAAAAAGCATCATACGTATGTTGGTTTTCATGCAAGCTTACGGATAGTATGGATAAATATGAGAGTGATTTTCGCATTAATGAACACTGCATAAGCAGTAGTGAAAATAAGGCCTGAAAAAGCAACTTTTCCTCATGCACATAACTGTTCCTCGTCTCTGTGTTGATTCACGTCAAAGGCTTTTTAACCTCTTGGCATAGGAAGCAGTTTTTTCCTGTTTTTCCTTGACGAAACGTAGCTGCATAGATTTATCCTTGAATCCCGACACTGTGTGTGGGAAGTAAAAGTTTTCTTCCGTTCCTTCGTTCTTCCTTTTGCTTGTTAAAACGACGCTTGATGACCGACTGATGTCGTGCTGAAATGTTTGATTCTTCTCATGCAGCCACTTATGTTCATTCAAGTTCTCTCGAAAATGAACGGAGTAATGACGAATTCGTGCTCTTCATTAGAGCGATGAGCATAAGCATCCTTCTTTGAACAATTGAACGACTTACAAAGTTTAAATTATACAAATCAGGCTAGAATACACCTCAGTCTTCGTTGTAAAATTGTAGTATTTAGCCTAAATAACTATTTCGATAACTTAAAAACGTGATAGAAGCGACAAATTTCTAAGTCAGTGAACCAGAAATCGGCTGACTCCTTGAGAATGATTTTCGCAGTAATGAACACTGCATAAGCAGTAGTGAAAATAAGGCCTGAAAAAGCAACTTTTTCTCATGCGCATAACTGGTCCTCGTCTCTGTGTTGATTCACGTCAAAGGCTTTTTAACCTCTTGGCATAGGAAGCAGTTTTTTCCTGTTTTTCCTTGACGAAACGTAGCTGCATAGATTTATCCTTGAATCCCGACACTGTGTGTGGGAGGTGAAAGTTTTCTTCCGTTCCTTCGTTCTTCCTTTTGCTTGTTTAAAAGACGCTTGATGACTGACGGATGTCGTGCTGAAATGTTTGATTCTTCTCATGCAGCCGCGTATGTTCATTCAAGTTCTCTCGAAAATGAACGGAGTAATGACGAATTCGTGCTCTTCATTAGAGCGATGAGCATAAGCATCCTTCTTTGAACAATTGAACGACTTACAAAGTTTAAATTATACAAATCAGGCTAGAATACACCTCAATCTTCGTTGTAAAATTGTAGTATTTAGCCTAAATAACTATTTCGATAACTTAAAAACGTGATAGAAGCGACAAATTTCTAAGTCAGTGAACCAGAAATCGGCTGACTCCTTTTGTCAAACTTATACCGCTTGAAGTGAAATTAGTTGCATGAAATTATCCGACAATCTCCAAATAGGAGACTGTGCTTGGAAAGTAGGACGTGAAAGAGTGTTCTTCCGTTCTGTCTTTCCCATATTTAAGCGACATTTGATGACCGAGTAAATTTTCTGTAACGAAATGTTAAATGAAAAGTTTGATTCACCCTATCTATTGACATAACTATTCGAAACGCACCTTATTTTTTCGTGACTATCAAAAGAAAAAAAAGAAAACAAACGAAACAGGCAAACCACACGATGTAAGACTAATTAACAAAGAGAGAACGTGTTTAAAAAAAGCAGGCCACTCATTAAACTTTTGAGAAGTCTCTGAACACCGTTGTGGGTTGATTAGAAATGAATAGTAAGTGTTTTTCATATTTATGACTGATGAACCTACTGTTACTGAAACCATAACAATGAATAAATCATGTGAGTCGACCAGGAAATGGAGTGAGAGATTAGCAGTGCACAGATCGAAGTTTGTGTCAACATTCAACTCAACGAACACGTAACATGTTCTTGTTCTGGTCCTCAATCGCTTTGTCCGTAACGTTGGTGTCAGGACTTGGTCGAATAAAAACAGATGATTTACATGCCGTAAACTTTGCGACAGAGATTAAAGGACGCAAGCTTCTTGGGAGGGTTATCGAGGAAACAGAAGAGGAATCAGAAGATGCTTGCCAGCTGCAATGTGTAGATGAAAGCCGTTGCCTGTCTTACAATTTTGGACCGGCAGAAGACGAGAGAAGATTCAAATGTCAACTAAGCGACTCTGATCGATTTGCTGCAATGGAAAATTTCACTCAAGTTGACAAGTTTTCCTACAGGGAAATACAGGTATTGCGTAATGGTACACAGTCGAAAAAGAGAAGTTAGAGAAGAAAATAAATTCTTTAGGCATTATTTATTTTTTTCATCAAAAATATCCTCTGATTTAATATATACTCTACCAATTTCAGTCGTTTACCGATAATCTTTGGAACAACTGTTAACAAGTTGTGTTCATGACTCACGTGCTCTACTATTCGGCAAACTTTGAGGTAGGAAACTAACAAGGCAGGAAAAGACATGTTAGAAAAGAAAAGAAATTCTTCAGGCTTTATTTATTTGTTTTATAAAAAAATCCTCCGATTTAATATATATTTTAACAATTTCAGTCTTTTATCACTCAGTTTTCATTAAAAGTCATGAACATATCGATAGTTAAATATCTAAAGATAAAAATCACTTCTTTTGTAGAAAAATCTTGCAATTCAATCTATCTTTGCAGATCTTACCTTATTTGGATTTGAAAATTTATACCTGTTAGCATTTGCACTAAGTTAGCATCTTTCAAATTCCAGAGTTCTTGTGAGATGAGCGATTCCATCTGCGGCGAAAAAGGAATCTGTATTCCCAACTATCAAGATGGCAGCGTAAGATGCAAATGTAAAGATGGCTACATAGGACCAACTTGCGGTTAGTGTTGGAGTTGTCACGTGCATAGTTTGGCCTTAAAAATTTGGGAATTCAAACAGCAAAAGACGTTTATATAATTTTTTTTAGCAGTAACACAGGCATACTCCGAGAAATTACTTAGATGGCTTAAACGAATATTGAACCTATGGCCTCCTGGTTAAGGATAACTCTCCCCGACCCCCTACTGAATTTCAGGCGCATCGTGGTCGCTAGTGAAGACCACCACTGGAAGGAGGCGAAAGTCACAAGTATCGAACATACTTTTTCAGCATTGGAAGGAAACTACGATCCTTGCAATAATCTTTAGAACAACTATTCATAAGTGTTCATGAGTCACGTGGTCTTCTATTAGGCAGTTTTTTTTGTCTTTAGTACGATACATTTTACTCGGAAAATTAAGTTAAGTTATTTTTTTTTTGTATACTTGTTTATATGTCTGTTTGTTCGTTTTCTTGTTTTTTTGTACCATTCCATAGCTATAGAGCCAAACAGCTGCGCTGAACTGCTTCGACACGGTTATGATTCCAGTGGCGTATACACCATCAATCCAGATGGCGGAAAACCAGTGCAAGTGTTGTGTGACATGAATACAGATGGTGGAGGTTGGACCGTTTTTCAGAAACGTGTAGACGGCTCTGTATATTTTTTTCTGGGATGGTAATCTTACAAGTACGGCTTTGGAAATCCTAATAGCGAGTTCTGGCTTGGAAACGATAATCTTCATCATTTGACAGACTCTGATGACGTCATGCTGAGAGTTGAGCTGGAAGACTTTGAAGGGAACATCACCTACGCTGAGTACACTACTTTTAAGGTGGCAGACGATGCTAATAAGTACAGGCTTTTGATTGAAGGATACTCTGGCACGGCAGATGACTCCATGCTTGGGCACCAATCTCTAAGGTAAATCAAATCTGAACGAGGCTTAAAGTGATATGAGCCGAGCCAGTAAATTCTTTAAACTACTCTATTAACTACACATTAGTTGGTGATATCGCCAAGAGGCACTTAGCGCTTTTCTATCATAACAGTTCATGTAAAAATTTGTTTTAAAAAAAGAAGGAAATCAATCGGCCAGCAATAACTATTCTGGGGGAGGTAATATTCTGATTCTGAAACCTCTTTATGTTTTGAGGTGAGAAACAGACCAAATGACAATAGGGGAAAAGTTGACAACAAAGAGGTTATTAGTTTAGGAAGATTCTCCTTATTGTGTCAATCACAGCCAAACCTTTTCCTTGACCTCTTTTAATTTATACTCTCGTGTGAACTAACATGACGCTCATGAAATTTTTTTAAAATAACTCGACGGTAATCACAAGGAGGGGATAGTGCTGCTTGGAATACTAGCGTCAATTTTGTGGCAAAGGGTGACTCATACGACTTATATATGTGATCTTTTTCTTACTCTCGTTCATATTTCTAGTGGAATGCGGTTTTCGACCAAAGATGAGGAAAACGACAAAAGTCCCGAATATCAGTGTGCTTTGAAGTTCAAAGGTGCGTGGTGGTACAGTCGTTGCCATGATTCCAATCTCAGCGGCATCTACTATGGTGGACCACATACCAAAACATACGCCGATGGAGTTTGCAGGAGACAATTCAGAGGACGTCAATACTCACTAAAACGCACGGAGATGAAGCTTCGACCACGTATTATGAAAAAATAATTGTGACCTTTTCCTTTGTAATGGTACATTCAGAGAAACTGTGGTGCTGCGTCTGTGGGAGAATATAGCAGTAATGTTATTAACCGAGTTTATAACGTAAATTGGCCACCGTAAAGAGTTTAAAAGCTGTCGTTTCGAGCGTTAGCTCTATGTCAGATTGATCGACGAAGGGCTAACTCTCGTACAGAAGAGGGCGCATGGTAGATGTAATCTGCATTGTTATTTCGACACTTGCAAGCTTCTTATCTATTTATAGGAATTTTATGAAGAATGTCTTGACGCATGGTCGGGTCTAAATACAACGAAAGTTATTTTTGACGAAAACATTGTGAATCAGGTAACAGGTCAATTTTCACAAAACGCTTAGACAACCTCGAAAGAGTTGAAATAGGTGATTTAGTTTCCAATAATTGTAGATCTCTTCAAAGCGACAATCTCCCATTCAACATTTCAATTTAATAAGCATTATTAGTATAGGTAATCACATAATCTCGAGTGCAATTTGGAATAAATAAGCACGACTGAATTTTTTTCATAGACTAACAATTTTTGGTCTTTGAAAAAATTAACAAGAGCATATTTATTCCAAATTGCAAGAAAAAATCATGTGATTACGTATTAATAATATACATGAAAAAATTAAGAATTTGTTCATGCTTAGAGTGCAGATATCGAGTTATGGATGCACGCAGGAAGTTTGGAGAGCACGAAAAATGCGTAAGAGTAGCTCGAGGCGGAGCCGAGAGTAACTCTAGCTTTTTGAGCGCTCTCCAAACTTCCCAAGTGAATCCACAACTCGATTACGCACAGCTAAAAGCATGAGCAAATTCTTTTATAACAGAGCGACAACAAGGATCTGCGCGAAGAAGCCTTTTATGGTGATAAAGTCCCTATTGGCTGGTCAAAAACACGCCTCATTTTATATTTTGGTTTGAGCGAGAACATTTGATCCAGTCAACCGATAACTGTGAATGAAAAGCTCAAAATTTACGGAGAGAATGGAGAAAATCAAAGCCAAATGAATTCATGTATCACTAAAAAATGCTCACGTCATCTTATTTACGCACGGGCGTGCAGAAGCTAGAGTTGCTCTCGGCTACGCCTCGAGCAACTTTCACGCATCTTTCGTGCTCTCCAAACTTCCCGCGTTATTTATTCATATCTCGATGAACGCACGCTGACGTATGAACCAATTGTTAATCATAACATAGCTAGTAAATTTGTCTAATCCAATTCAATGGCGCGAGCGTGCTTCATATTCCTTTATAAAATAATTCAAATAGTACGCGCGCTCTGATTGGCCATAAACCAATTTACATGAGCGTATGTAAACACAGTTTTCGTTCCTCTTTCATTAGTTATTTTATAAAAGAAATGTAAAATGGTTTCCGTGTTTACATAGCCTGATGTAAACACGGAAACCATTATACATTTCTTCAATTGTGCACGCTCATGACGCCAGCAAACAAATCCCTCGAGAAAAAATTTTCCATCGGGTTGAAAATGTTATAAAACAATTGGTTCATACGTCAGCTGTGCGTTCATTTGTGGTCTTTGAAAAAAATTGACAAGTGCTTATTTATTCCAAACTGCACGAGGAAACTCATGTGATTACGTATTAATAATATACCTGAAAAAATACGAGATAGCTCATCACAATTATGCAGAAGCAAAGCGCGCGCATCAAGCGCAAAAATAATTTGTTCAAACCGTGCGTTCGGTCAAAACAACCGCCTACGATCAAAACAATAATATACAATAATATTTTCACATCTTAATCAGTCTGTGTCCAAATCACTTTCGTTTGCGAGGTTTAACCTTGTCTGTTTTTAATTTCGGCGTAGGATCGCTCGAGCAAAGTGTTAAGCTGGGTCGGCTCGTAATTCTCGATTTCCTTGGCAATTCCCTTCTATAAACACTACTTTTTCCAAACAGACAATCTAAAAGCATTGCTTTTTACAGTGTTTTCGTTGTTAGAGCGGTTTTTCAGCTGCTGTATTGTCGTTGCGTTGGCGAAAGAAAACCTACTTAAAACGCCAGCCATTGCTCGCAAATTTTCAGCTTATCCAATTTGCGACGTCCAAGGCTCGCATTTGATTGGCTATCTATGAATTTCTTTGATTATTGACCAATCAGAATGTCTGGATTGTTACTTCTTTGTACTGAATTGATCCTCTTCTGCACTGAATTATCTGAAAACTGCATTTGTTTTAACCAATCAGAACTGAGTAATTTTTTCATGTATATTATTAATTCTAAAACACCCTACCTTAATTTTCGGTAGAGCATAAAGAAATCTAATCTCTAACGTTTAATGCTACTCTTAATACAATTATATGGAAATTTCGGCGCAAATTTTTTAACAAAATTATTGTTTCCGAAAAAGAAAACCTTTTCAAATCTAAAGGGATTGACTCACCTCTCTGCGCCTTTGCAAATCAGATTTAGAATCCCTTAACGCAACAAAATCATTTTGGCACTTTATTTGACCAATGTAGTAACTCTAGCTGTAACATCGGAATAAGTTATTTCTGGATGTTTTGATACTACTAAAGACTACATTATATCTTAAAACACCTCATATTATAAGCTGAGTTTTATTCATATTAATGCAATATCTGTCTTTATAAGTAGGTATTCATAGCCAGGATAAAAGCAACCCGCTAAATAGAGCAGAACATTGCATTGTACAGGAATATGTTGTCAACTCATCATAGTTTTTGTAAAATACAACTGTAACCTTGGCTCTTTATTTATTATTTGTTATCCAACGTACTTAAAAAGAACGGCATCTGTTGTAAATTTCAAAAGTGTCTTTTTTTTTAAGGGAAACATACATAATTCATCTGAGATGGGATTTTTCAAAAATATTCACTGAGCTTGAGGGAAGTAAATTGTTTTGGATAATTCTAAAGTAAACGTCAAATGAGCTTTATTTTCTAATATTCTATTTTCTTTTTTCGCAGAAATGTCGAGATCGGAAAGCGTCTATTTTGAAAAGTATTTGCCTCAATATTTCAATCGTCTCGTGCTGGGTGATAAACATTAGCTCGAAATTATATAAACAATAACCTTCATTTGGCGCAAAAATAGGCTCGGATGTTTGTCCGAAAAGCGTACAGTTTTCCCCAGAGCAAAGCTCACGAAAACCGTGGGCTACGAGGAGCCGATAATGTTTAAGGACAAATATACGAGCATAATTTAGCCCCAAATGGAGGCTACTGTGTAAAGTATCCATCAAATATTTTTGCGACGCACAGGAAATAATGTTTACAGACAGCTTACCGTTTGCTGCGTACTTTATACTTTTCAGTGTGCACTGGTAACGACTTTTCTTTTCTTTTCTTTTCTTTCTCATCTTGAACTCAATCTTAGACTAACACTTTGAATTTGCAAACGAAGGTTTACAAATTTTGAATATCACTTTGGATGTAGTACTGAATTTTCGTCGGTGTTAGCTGAGGCATATGCAGTTACCGTTGCAATCTTTCGTTAATATTTCAAAGCCATTTCAGGAAAAAAGTCTCTCTCTCCAGTAGAAGCGGCAGAATGCTCTCTAGACCGCTCTACCTTTAAATAAATACTTTGATCGCATTGGAATCAAGGTCTTAAAATTGAGGAATATCATAGGATGTTCCCCAGGGGCAAATTTGGGCATGTAACTCGTCCAAAGCGATCGTGCGCGAGCGAAAATATTTGTCGGATTGTAAAGCAAGACGACTCTATAACCTCGACAAATCACTTATCGAGCGTCAGTGGATTAATCTGGCTTTTGTACTTCTGCTCAAAGGCGGGAAGTCCCTTGAACGCGGCCATTAAACGTCTTGCAGAGGTGAGTTCGAGTTTTGAGTAAAAGTTCGTGAAAGGCAACTATAGCAATAAACTGAACTTCTTTATTACAAGGAGTCATTCCACTACTCCCTAACAAAACAAGAGTAATAGATTCAGCGTTCTAGGAGAAAATAAAAAAAATCAATTGATTATAGTTACCATGAGCAATGTTCCATCAAGTAAGCAATGAAAACCGAAGATTTCACAGTTCTTCACCTACAAAGCTATTTTACCCAATCTTCTTAACATTATCATTATCCTGAAAACAATTAACTAAAAAGATAGTATTGTCTAATTATCCCTACTTATTGTTTACTTTCCAAACAACTGATCAATCAAGTATACCTTATAGAAAAAAAAAGATTGGTACAACTCTAATGGATAATATCTAGTAAGCTTCACTGGCTGAATGGTAGGCAAAAATAGTTACACTCTTTAATTTTATTGAAAGAGCTGACGGTGCCTTTAATGCTCCAGGCACTTTTGATTGTTCGGCTTCACTTAGTTGGTTTAAGAGATATTTTTGAATTTACAAGAAAAGCGTTACATTATTCGCGAATCAGTTTGGGTGATGTACGTGCCATATGAAAAGAGGTTTTTGAGCCAGTGAATGAGTCATAAGAGACTTCGAAGACCCGTGATTATGTTAATGAAAAGAAAAGGCTAGAATCGGTCAGAAATAATCAAGATAACTTTATATCTTCGTATATGAATTAATACATTTGTCTCCAGTGTCTCCTTGTGCAGAAAGTTACTCGCCAGGCTTTTTGATACGACAAAAAGATTGCCTTCAAAGTCTTCTGGTTAAGATTGCTATTAAACAAACTAGAAAATAAATTTCATTCCTGATTTCTATCTGATCGTGGAGAAAGAGAGTGATTTCTTCTAGGTTTTTGCCACCCATCTCAACCGTGACTTAAAATTTAGCTTAATGCCATGAATAACTTATAAAATTAACCAAAACGCAGGATTAATACAAGCTTAGTCAAGATCTAAATTGTCAACTGATCGTTGGGCAGCGTCCTCCAGGACAGCTAATGCTACTTCTTCAATTTTATTCAAAGCTATACGAAGTACGGCAAATGTGCCAGCGAAGGACAAAGTGCCAGCTATTGCTGACCCTATGAACGGAATAAAACGAACAAATTCTTCTGTAGCCATTTCCGCGCCAGCTACCCTGGCCACAAGCGCGGAAATTCCGGCGGCACTGGCAAATTTGAGATAAAGAGAGACGACCTCTTTTTTAGTGGTATCATCAAGAATCTCAAATATTTGAGACCCCTCTTTAGGAATACCAAACTGGGCTAGGAACTGACTGATTTCGTAACTTATTAGCACCATATCAACACCAAAAGATAGCCCAGGAAGTGGAGCAAATGCGACTGCAGCAGATGCTCCTGCAACGAGCCACATGCGCCCTCTGAAAATCTCAGCTTTTCTCTTTACAATTTCTCTTGATAAGCTGGTTAGGGCATTGAGAGACAAGGTGAGGCTCTCGCGCTGATATCTTGGCAGTGCATCAAGAATCGCTCGCGTAAGTCGATCGAAATCCCACTTTCTTGGATAATGGTTGCTTATCAGGAAGATGTCTTCACCGCTGATGGAGTTGTAACGTTCCTCAGCCAGGTTCTTCAAGCAGTCGATGCGAATGTCGTGCAGCATTTTACCCTCATTGAAAACTTTCTTTCGCTTCTCAGCCCGATAATTTTCATCGATTTTTGCGCGAATGAAAAAAAAAGACTTGCCCTGTTTCTTGATCTCTCGGGCCAATAAGACGTCGTTCCTGGTAAATCGGGTGCATGAAAAAATAAGGAATGTATGATACTTGTCGAACTGTGTTTTTTTGCGGTACGTCTCCATGTCAGGAAATGTTTCTGTTCCAACTCCTGGCAAATCCCAAATCTTTATGTTTGGATTTTCTGGGTGATTGAAGGATGTGGGCTCTAAAGTAGTCTCAACAACACCAACTTTGGCAGCACCAACATCATCATCAGCAAGCCTAGGAAAGGAACAGGTGTTTTAATTTGTTACGGATCATTTTACGTATGTTTTTTCGTAAAATTAAGCCTTAGACTTAGGAAAATTTAGGTTTTACAAATCAAATTAAATTTGTTGCAAAAAAATATTGTCAATAATTAGTTCCTCGACGGTGTGAAGTTATCTTAATCAAAACTCATGAAGCCATCGTTTATAAAATTACCGGCCCAACACAAGGGAGTATGCATAATTAGGGTAAACTTTTTGCGAGCGCTTTCGTCGTAGCAGAAAGTCACTTCTGATGAGGGTGTTTTTCCCGACTCATTTAGGATGCCTTCAATTGGGAAATCTGAATTTAGATTTTTAAATCGACTTTTCGGATTTTGCAATGAAACGTGAAATCCAAACACGGATTTTGACGCTGAAAAATCCGTCCTCGAGGCGGATTTCAATTAAGAAATCCAACCCCAGATCACATGGATTTCTTTCATTTACGTTTTTTGGGAAATGCAAATGTGTTCCCGTGAACAGCGGTCTTGCGATCTGCTCATTACGCGTAAGCATTAGCGCGTGTCTACGTTCGAGCAGTGTACACGAGTCAAAAGAAAAAGTGAGTACGACCCCGATCTGTTTTTTTTTTTTTACTTCAAAATTTACCTATTAGTCATTAAACTCCATCATGTGGTGGTTCAAAGGGAAGTTATACTTCAAAGTTTTTCATAAAACTGATAAATTCTCTAACGCTATACATTTCAAATTATATCAAGTACTATTAGTACAGGTAATCACATGATCTCGAGTGCAATTTGGAATAAACAGTTCAAGGAATTGTTCAGTCCGTGTGCGAATCACTTTCGATGAAATGGAATCGTCGTTTACGAGGTTTAACAAGGTTGGTTTTAATTTTAGCGTAGAATCGCTCGAGTAAAATGATAAGCTGAGTCGGCTCGTAATTTTTGATTTTCTTGGCAATTTCCTTCTCTAAACACTGCTTTTTCCAAACCGTCAACCAAAAAGCAGTGCT
>NC_142671.1:34237456-34314956 GCF_964200805.1 Pocillopora damicornis
GTGTTTTTCTTTTTGTTTGAAGATAAAAGCACGGTTGTGGAGTATAAGTGCTATCTCAGGCACTGATAGATGTTGGTGACGATATATGAGAACTGACAAGGCAACCTTAAGGTAAAAAATAACACGCTACAAACTCTAAAGTAGGGGATTATGGTCGAGAACTTGATACAAAATTTCACACATGAAGGGCGTTACATCCAAGCGAACCAAACCATATCAACTTCTCTGTTTTATACGCAAACCTTAAACCTAAGCGGTGAGGCAGTCGCCGCGTTCAAAATCTCAACCAAAGACTATCACTAATAGCAATGAGAATTTAAACAAAAGTTTCTTGATCTGATCGCTGAAATTCTGTGACCAAAAAAAAATTAACCTCCCAATGCCTAAATAATGGACTTGCAATAGAAAAACACCACGCATCTATTCTGTCGCAAAGGAATTCAGTTTGAGTTTCAAGTTTTCTCCCGTGCTTTTGAATTCAAAATTAATTCCGTCTCGTCGCAAAGACGATTGTCTGGGCCTAACGAACCAGACCGCATGAGTCAATTATTGAATTCTTATCGGGCTAAAAAGTATCTTTGCTGACAAAATCGAGAGTACAAAAGTAAGTAAAAATACCGTACGCATCTAAGCCTTTTATCTTTGACTGCACAAAGAAGCGTAATCATTTTAAGACACTTCACCGGACGATCTCACGTGCGGAAAATTGATATATACTCAATGGTGTTTGAATTTCTTAAGTAAGCCATTTTGTCTAGCTATTTAGCTTTTTCATTCAATTTTCTGGCGTTAAAGAATATGTTATCAGTACTTTTTTTTAAGTTTCCAGTATTTTACACCTAAAAAGTTTTTGAGGCAAAAAAATATTGAATGATTTTTTAAGATAAATTTAATTATCTTGACGCTTTATTACAATCACTCGTATTAAAGTAGATTTTTTAATATATGCAGATGTGGCAAAATAATGTTTTGTTCGCGGCTCTTTGTGCGGCATAAAACTTTACTAATACGTCAACAAATACTTGTTGAATTCATAAGAGTATTTCATATTCGTGTTGACATCCAAAGATAAGTTTATCCTAACTCTAAAACAAAATCAAAAAACGCGTGCCGAAAGTAAAGTTTATTTTTCCATCTTCGGTTGGAGTCCATCTCGTAAACATGTTTTTTATATTGTTTTCTCTTTTTCTGCTAAATGACGCATTTCAGTATTTCAGCCAATGGATCATAAAAACATGTGTAAACGTAAGCCATCGAATACAATTTCCCCAATTAGCGCAGTCTTTCAGGATACTATCCGGATTTCCGTTATGGAGACTATCCTTTTTAGCAGCTACGGTTTTTTTCAAAATACAATGAGGAAGATGGATCACTTCTACTGTTAGCGTAACTTTCAAACGTGATGTTTTGTAGACTTTGCGATTTTCAAAAGCAAAATAGTGAAATAGCCTGGAAACCGATACGCTCAAAAACCTTGGAAATGTTTCAACCGTGCACTAACTTCCTCATTGGTGAAATAAATTCCGTATTTACTACAGGTGTATCTGCACCTTTTTCGGGAATATTCCTCGTTGTGGTGAAATTGTTGACTACATACTGAAACGAAATTAAAAAAAAGCTATTAAAATGTATTTTGAAAACGCGCATTCAGTTGCCGGAAAAAACCTTTAAAAATTTGTCTCTACATCTGTAAAAAGGAAGGTTTCGTATTCTGACAAAGCCAGAAAACCTTTTTAGTCTAAAGATGGAGGATAAAGTAGCGAAAATTTCAAAAATTGAGTCTTAAACTATAATTTCAATTCAAGTTACGAATGCTCCTGAACTAGGAAAAATTTGACTTCCTATAAGAACGGATGAAAACAAATGTATTTATTGCTGACATTCGTCTTATTTTGATTGTGAATGGTTTTTAAAAATATCGATTTTTAAGAGAAGAAAAACATGTATGTCACGATGAATTTGAAAACGCCTTTTGTCAAAGGTTTTTGCTCCTCGCAGTAGTTCTTTTTCATAGACGGCTCGGTTTTTTTTATTTTCTATGTTACTTTTCTCCCATTTTAAGCGTAAAATCAAACAGGAAAATTAAAGAAATGTGTTTACATATAAAAACACTATAAATATAGCCTTAACGTCTAGATATCTGCAAAATAAAACCTGCGTGTGGCAGTATTTCGAAATATTACGGATGATGTCGATGATTATGTATCTTATTTCATCAGAAAGGAAAAACTCGTAGTTTTTTAAATGAAGATTGTACCCTAAGGCCGTCAGGTATTGAAGGTAGAATGTCACGAAAGCAATAAAATGAACGCACGTTGTCTGGAACAACTTTATGTTATCAAGCTTTTCTCAGCCAACAAGTACATATGGTAATAATTTATGGAAATTTATCAAGCAAATGTAAAGATAGTTGGTTTGTTTTATCATAATTTCATACTTAAGGATTGGATACGAAGAAAAAAATTATTCCTAAGATACTCTGTGGCTTTCCGTGGAAATATTACTCATGCATTCAGTATGAAAGTTTACTACATGAGGTAAAGGTTTTTGCAAAATTTACAGCTTTATTCAACAACTTAAAGCAAAATGAACACAATCGCCTGTATTTGGCTTTCAAGAGCAAGAAAGATGAACCCAAAATTGTTAAAGCTTTAGACTTAAATTTTATTTCGTTTTAGCTCACACTGGGCTTAACCACAGGTAAAGAGGAACTTTCAAAGAAATAACTTTTGGTTTGGGAAATATCAATGAAGGCACATATGCCCTTAAATGAGACATCATATTCGTTTAAAAAAAATGATAAAATTCATGGGCGCTTTGACAAAATTGAACCAGTGAAATCTCAAAATTTTGAAGGGAACATCTCATTGCTAAACAAAATGGCGAGTTTCCATAAATGCATCGCTAAAAAACACGTAATTTCATCGAATTTAAAGGCTAGAGTAGAGAATCGAGGCAATCGTAAAACCCTGAAATTTAGTTTTGCTCAGACATTTGTAGATACAAATGACTCTTAAATGTTAAACGGGTTCCTTTTTGAACAACCCGATTATCGAATATTTCTTGTCTACGTCCTTTATGGTTTGCGTTAAACGCAGGTAATCACGCATAAGGAGATTGTCACGCGAGCCTAAGACGATTAGGAGTGGTGAGAAAACGATCTTCCCTGAATTAAATAATTTAATCTTTATTGCATGATAAAACGCACAGATTGGTCACGTTTTTCTTTCAATCAAAGCGAAAACAGTTTGAGAGCAAGTTTTACAAGTCGCTATGCATCCATTTTCGTTTCTTTCCACTAGCTCAGAACCGAACACGGGTTAAAATTGAAAGTTTGCGTGTATCCTACATATGACAAAAGCAAATTTAATAAGTTATGTTAGCGCACCGCGCGTGACTTTTTTTTACCCGCGCAGAATTCGCCGAAAAGCAGGGACTTCTCGTGTTCTAATCTTCATGTATCATGAGAATCAATCTATGAAAAATTTCTACGCACAAAAATGTCTGACGAATCTTCTCTAAACTTTTCAAAAATAGGCAGATCTAGGCATCGGTCTTAAACCTAAAAAGTTGACTAATCACTCAGCAGGTGACTCCCAGAGAACATCGTGTCATACTGTGCGGAAATAAAGTTCTTCCGTGAAAAAAGAGAGTAAATCAGCATAAACAAGACGACAGAAAAATATCGTAAAGCAATAGAAAAAACAACAAAAAAGGTAGTCAAACTCCACAAACTGAAGGGGCCTTGCCACTCTTTTCGTGTTAGTGTGTCATAAGAAGTTTCCAGCAGTGAATAAAAATTATAAAAATTTATGAATTCGCAACATTAACTTAAATTAATTTCTACATTTTCAAGCTTTTTGAATGAGTGCAGTAAGCTTCTATAAAAATGATATCAGAAAAATTTATATCGAATGGCCTTAGTTAATTTAGCACCAGACATGAAAATAAAACGGGGTAGCGCTTCAGAATGAGAGCACATTTACAGCTTTTAACCATTATAGGAAACATGCTTAAAGATAACAGAATTTCCACATCAAAATTTTACATTTAGAAAGCTTATGTTCAAGCGACTTTCAAGAAATAACTCGCAACCACTACTTAAGGAGCAGTTTATCAAGTTCAGGGGTTTTCCTTCGCCACTTCATAAAAGCGATGTCGATTTAGAAAGCTTTGGCAAAATTAAGGAATAAGCCAATAGTTTACTTTGAAAATTGTATTGTGCGCTTAATAATTAAATACGAACATGACAATAGATCATTTATGAACGTTGTTAAAAGCATCGTGTGCATCTTTGGTCGTTTAACTTAAATTGGCGCAGAAAACAACATTAGGAACTTGATCATTTTACATGCTAAGAATAGCAATGCTCCCTAACAATGCAATCTCAAAAATAAGTCATGATTATTTCGTTAGTGTTCTCCAACATAAATGGAATCTTTATTTTAAATAGATTTCTCCAGTTTCCGGATAACTGCTGAGTTACAACCCAAATTTTAATAATTTAATTAAGATGCGGAATCTTTCTCGGATTGAAATAATTTTTCACCCAATTGTGTCTAACAACCTTAGACATGACTTAAGAAATCAGTTGAGAAACACTGTCACTATTTTCGTAGTATTTTGGATGAATTGCAGTTCTCAAAAAAGTGTATTTGCGAGCATTATCACTTGCAGACCATGATGACAAATACTGTGCTCTGATTGGTGGAAATTACGCCCAGTGCAAGGTTCTTACACTATATAAAGTACTTACTGTGATTCTTGGGACCCTACAGCATTAGACATCGTTTAGTTATCATTCCTAGCCAAGGAGGAAATAAGACACTTGTTCTACGGACGAGCCGGATAATCGAGATTACAAGAAAATTCATTTTCATTTTATGAAGGTAATGAACACCTACTTACCTTCGTTACTTTTCGACGCTTGTCAAAGAGTGTGATCCGTATTCTGTCAGCTTGGAAGGACAGCTGTTGTGTTGTGGTAAGCTTTCAGAGCACGTTTTTTTTCCAATTTACCGGTATCTGTCGCTTCAAAGAAGAGAAATCCATTCGCGAAATACTCTAAACTCTAACTTTCCGATTCAGGAGCTTTTCTGCGATGTTGACAGTTTTTACAATCTCAGTTGTCCGCATAAATTTTGTTTCCAACAATAATTCAATACAGGCCGGGTCGGTTTCTTTTTATCTCCCTGCAATGAAACTTATCTATGCAATAAAATGAGCCGAGCGCACTTATATATATTTTTATTGCCTATTGCTATTAAAAATACAATAAAAGAAATATTGGAAATCTTTTCAAATTCCGCTTCAATATTACTGCCAAACAAAAAGTTATGTTTATTTTCTTCGGTTCTCATATGGATTTGGAAAGTTTTCTTATCATTTCTTCACCTTCAATTCTTACTTTCACTTTTCTTTTCAATGTTTATAAGGTTGTTTTTCTTTACTTCCAATCCATGTCTCACAAGACAGACAAATTTGAGAAAAAACTCACCAACAGTCATCAATTTCACTTAATTGTATTGAGGTCGTGACATCGAGAAATCCACTTTTTGTTTAAATATTAACACTGAGATGCAAAATTAATCAGGTTCAGTTCTCTTTTTGTTAATGTCTCTGATCGATCAACACAGAAGCCAGCACAGTTTCCAGCTAAATTCATGTTTCCGAGCTCAAATTGAGACAGAACTGTGAAAATACCAAATCATTTTACTTGCGAAAAGCTTACATGAGTAGCTTCAATTCTGAGAAAGAAACTCGAGTTTTGAAAATCAAGGATTAGTTGGCGTATTTCTAAAGATTTACTTCGCCTCTTCTCCAACCCACGTTTGATCTTAGTTAATCAAATATTTGACCTCTGGTCTTATCCAACAAAGGTTCCTGATTTTCGCTGCATGATCGATTCTTTTCAAATGTAGTTATTTCCAACATTCGCCACACGAAATCTTTCAGACCAATTCTATTATCGTGTAAATAGCTTTCAATTTTAACATCGAGATTGTGTTCGTCTGCATTATAATGCCATATGTGCCATTATTAGTACCATTTGTGTCTCTTACAGACAAATGTTCTTTATTCATACTGACCACAAACACAGCCCACTAAACTGAGACTTTATCCTGCAGAGAGGTACACGTCGTGTGTATCCCTGGCTTTTTTTTTTCTTAATTTTTTAACCTTATAGTGTTTAAAAAGCCGGGAAATCCCTCGCCAATGTCGAACTGAGGATAAAACCTACAAAGATTTGAAAATCGGCATTTTACGTGTCACTGTGCAAAAAAGCTGAACGCGCATGATGATACGTCGAAAGCGATTTTCAATTTACGATTTGAATCAAATGCAAGAAGAAATCTTTACAAAAAACTGACTTTAAGAAATAGATAAAATACCTCTTTTCAATCTTTACTCCGGTATTAAATCCGGTAGGACTCTTCATTCCTGTCAGTCTTTTGAAGTCGTATAATTAACCGTGTTGTTGTACAGACGACCAACAAGTCATGTGCCTTTCATAAATCGGAAATTGCGTTACAATTATTATTAATCAGTTACCCTTGTAGGAAGTAGTTCGAGACGGGTGATTAAGAAAAACGGTCTTTCCTGTATATTGAATATCCGTTATTTGTATTCATGTTAGCTGAGGCCTGTTTCTCGAAGGTCCCGGTAAATTAACCGTAATTAAGGCTGTTTCACCCAAGATGGGGGTTTAAAAAAAAAATTAATATTACATGATAAAACTATCAACTAAAAAAAATATAATAAACTGGTTGGGATATCAGAACTGGCTTCTCTATTCCTAACATTTTTATTCAAAATACAGCTCCGGGTCCATTTAGTTACCGTGACCTCCGAGAAACGGGCCCCTTGAACGCGAACTGTGTTATGAGCACAGAGGCTCTTACAACACTAAGTTGCGGGACTTTATATCTAGGGTAAGGACGACCTTTGACGCTACCCTCGACCAGATGTGTGCCAAAAGGGCAGCTTTTCAAAAACACTGATTCTCTTTTTCCTTTATTTCTTTATTTTTTCTTCCTTTTCTTCTTTCTCCCATTGGTAGGACAATTAGAACATTATTATATGTAAAGCACACGCACGAAAATGCACTCGAGCGTTTCAACCGCCGATGTTGTTGTGTTTTTGAATCAACGCCACGAAATGTGGACAAATGCATTTCACTAAATCGCCCTCCAAAGTCGACACAAAACTGTTGTTTTCCATTCAGTACGAAAACGCCTTTTCCAAATTTATCCAGCTGGAGGCTTTTGGTTGGGTCACCACAAGATTTATGTTGAAGTTTATAGTTTAAAAGTTTATGATGTTGTTATGAATCCTCTCCCCCTAAATACCATCTGATTTCCCCAAAATCCTCTGCTGCCCTCGTCTCCTTCAAGAGATAAATAATAAGCGGTCCTAAAGCTTCCACGTGCTGTGTTTCAATTTTTCAGCTGGCTATGACAAGCCCCACTCCAAAGCTGAATAACAATGAAACCAACGTTGAGGAGAAATTCGACCGGGAAACAATTCTCATTTCCATCACATTTCTCATTATTATCATCTTATTGGCGCTGTTTGGAAATGTTCTGGTCGTTATTGCCTTTCGTGTGTTTCAAAACCTTCGCAATATGACCAATTATTTCATCGTGTCACTTGCTGTGGCAGACATTTTGGTGGCAGGGATTTCGATGCCCGTCTGGGGCGCGTACATCATCACAGGACCAGAATGGAAGTTTGATATATGGGTTGAACAGGTAAGTTTGACTATTTTATTTTTCTTTTCTTATTCTTTAATAGTAACATGTAGCTTTTCCAATTTTTTAATGCTCGCCTTATCAGTTCCCGAACGAAATTTTTTTGTCGAGTTTTTTTTTTTTTTTTTGTTTTTTTTTTGCAGCTATGAAGATAAGGCCTTAAAATGATTATAGCGATGTCTTTAAAAATGCTCTCCCCTCCCCCCCTCACTTTTGACGAATTACAGCACAGGCGGCCCAAGCTCCAGCTGTGAGATGATCATCTTGCACAAAAACAGAATTTATAAGAGTTTGTATGAGAATATTTACGACCGCTCTAAGGAATAAAACAATACGTCAAATTCTCAATGAAAATAACTAACCTTACTTCCACAGCGTATCACTTGTTATCCGACCGTTTACTTTGATGAAAAGAACCCATTTTAGCGAGCTGTCCATTTCGAGGTTTTCAACTTCCTTAAGAAAAGCCCGTTGAAAACCTCGAAATGGACAACTCGCCAAAACGGTTCTTTTTATCAAAGAAAGTGGTCAGATAACAAGCGATCAGAAAAACTCTTATAATTCCGCCATGACTGTTATTGTGCAAGATGATCATCTCACAGCTGGAGCTGGGGCCGCTTGTGGTTACAGTAATGTTTTCAAACCTGGAATATGATTTGATGACGATAGGGGGTCAATGTTGGATTAGGGGAGGGGTAAGTGCTTAGATACTGATATTGATTCAGTATTTGCAACCTTTACATAACTGATTTTTTTTTTCGTCACTTTGTCATAGGTTTGGAGCTGTGTCGACATACTTTGTGGTGTTGCATCAATTCTCCATCTTTGTTTCATAAGCTTGGAACGTTATGTATGCATTACCTCACCACTCACTTACCACGACAGAATGACAACCCGCAAGGCTGTCATTGCTATTTTTGGTATATGGTCGTTTTCCATCTTCATGGCGGTATTAAAAATCATCCTTTGGTCCGTTCCCCCACCTTCCTATGAAATTGCCGTCAGTGTTTCTTGTTTCTTTATTCCTCTGGTCATTATGCTCATATGTTACATGCAAATCTACAGAGCCGCGCATCATCAGATCAAAAAGATAATTCTAACAGTCCATGGCAGCCCAAAGAGATTTCTTCTCTCCAAAGAACTCAAAGCGGCCAAAACAGTTGGAGCAGTTATTGGCGCTTTCGTCATTTGTTGGGGCCCATTCTTCGTCTTAAACCTCGTGTATGCTTTGTGCAAAAGCTGCTCACCAATCCCTGAAGAGGCGGTTCTGGCAGCTAAGTGGTTGCATTATGTCAACAGCGTGTTAAACCCAATCATCTATGCCTGTATGAACAAGGATTTCCGTTCAGCTTTTAAGAAAATCCTTGCGTTTTCTTGTTTCTATATTGTCCCGGGTATTCGGAGACAGGAAATGGTCTGGGAGAGATCGATTTATAGCGAGCGGACCTCGCTTAGATCAACCAGAGGAAGCTCATTGCGAGGGAAAAGTTCCTTGAAAGACAACAGCTCTTTGCGATCTTGCACATCTCATGTCGAGATGAATGGTTATCATTCATGTGACAAACCCTATTTCGTTTAATTTTTGACCCTACCTAAATGCAGATAAGCCAGAGAAAAACGAAGGAGCTCTTAACGCATAGAGCGCTTTCCGGCCTACGAGCGCATTTTCCAAGCTGCTGGAGGGGGGAAACGAACAAGAGCGACGGCGTGTGTGGGGTGCGTGGCGCTCGTTAAGTGTTTGTTGTGATCGGCGGAAGTTTGAATGTAACAAATCATCTCTCCTTTCTTCAATTTAGGGAATGGTCATTATTTATAGCCGGGGAGGGGGGGAAGGGCGCAGGATTTTACGAGGGTCACAAAGTTTTCAGGGGGGGACTGAGGGGATCAGTCAGATAAATTTTATCGTAACAAAACCGAATACTCCGGGGACCCCTCCCCCCCTCCTACAAAAACAATACATAAATAAATAAACAAAACAGGTAATAAATAATGATCAAATGAAACTGTAATAAAACGTGTGATCACTCTCCGCCTTCGACGTAACGTATATGATCCACAAGCGATAATTCCCTCTTTCAATGGCAAAGTGAAACTTAGTTGGACGCAATGAAAGATCGGGAATCGCGGTTTCACTTTTGATTTGATCGGGTCAGAACGGAAAATAAGGAGAAGGTCACAAAGTGAGATTGGCTCATAACGGAAAAATTGTCAGTTTTAGGACGCACCTACAAAGTAGTTCTCAGATGAATTATAAACGAGGAAAAAAAAAAGGGCCTGGAATTTCAACTTGGGCGTTTCCTTTGGAAAGCCCGAGTAAAAATCAAATATTAGCAAAATGGACAAGTTTATAATAACCACAAACAATTTAGTCACATCATGATAGCTTTCGCTGATCTGTTATACGGTAAAAAAGTGGATATCACTGAGGGCTTGATCCTGTTTTGTGCCAAAAAACAATCAAACTGAGAGTCTGATTAGTTAAGAAATTAGGGCGAGTTTTATGTCGAACAATCACATAGCAAAGTAAAGACAGTCAATTACAAATTACACATTGATTTATTTCATATTTATTACTTGTTCTGGGATTTCTTCACCGAAAAAGGAACCCACTTTAATTTGCACCAGTTTTCTTAAATAACACCTGATCATTTGTATACTAGTTGTTTTTTAAATGAGTTGATAGCAACTGAGAAATTTATAGTTGACATTCCGTCATTGTTTCTACAGTCCATGCCCTCTCGTTGATTCCCAAACGTTCGCTAGTTCTTGCTCGTCGCCTTGGGCGCCGCAGGCAAAGACATGCCCAAAACACGTTCCTAAACTCCCGCTGATAATTTTCACTAAACAGCGCATAAAGCACAGGCGTCAGCGCGCAGTTGGAGTGGGCGAAAAGAAGTCTAAGATACAGAATATTGCATGAGATTTTCACGTCATACGACATCAAAACGGCAATAATAAAGTATAAAATCCAGCAAAGAATGAAAGCAGTTGTAACTACGAGCACCATTCGGGACACTTTTCTGTTCATCTCCGTAGCTTGTGTGTTCTCGGTTGTAACTCTATTTCCAGGACGACTTCTTCTCTTTAAAGAAAAGATCGTTGCTGAATACAGAGCGATCATGACTCCCATGGGCGTGGCATACATGCCAATCAAGTTGAATTTGTGGTATAATACTGAGGAACCTGGCCAAAACACTTCATCCAGAGAGAGGCTGCAGTATACTTTGCCACAGTGTTCACCAATTTTGTTTGCGATCAAGATTGGAATCCTAAGAAGCGAGGATATCATCCATGTAAGAGCGATTAAGTAGCGCGCCGCTTTAGTGCCGTTGGCCAAAGTCTTCAATGGACGTACAACAGCTAGGAAACGTTCACCGCTGATACAGATTGCAGAAAATATTGTCACACTGACAGCTGTCTCATGAATGAAGTACACCAGTTTACAAAACACTAACCCAGCTATGCCTTCGGAAAGCCATTCGTAACCTCTTAATAGAATGCCAATCACTCTCGGCATGTACACCAGTGTGATCAATAAATCGCTCATAGCCATGTTCACGATAAAGAAGTTTATTGCCTTTCGCATGGGGCGACTTCTGAAGACAACGAACGCGACCAGAATATTTCCAACCGTAGATCCCAAAATAATAAGAGCATAAGGAAGCATTCTTGCTATTCGTAGAGCCACAGAGTCACTGTCGAAGCAGAAGCTTTTGACCGAATCTGTGTCAACTCCGGAGCAATCTTTTTTAATTACCCAAGCACTTTCATCTTCCATAGTTAAGCGGCAGGTGTAGGTGGCGCTTCTAGGTGGTCTGTAATTTCAGATAAGAATGAAAGTACATCGTTGTTAGAAATCGGCGAAAGTATCGCTTGAAAGCGCTTCCTAACAGCTTTCGATACAATCGAGTAAATAACGATATCTGTCTGTTGATACTTCATGAAATGCAACAGCCTCCAGTTACGTAACATCTTATTTTTGTCAAGGTTGATGAAGAATCAGCTGATTCTGGCAAATTTGTTCCTGTAGCGTAGCGAGTTTCGAAAAGCTTACGTAATTAACATCACTTTCGATGCAATGTCGTTAAATATCATAATTTGTTACGATCGGAACAACTTCATAGGAGTAACGAACCTCATCACAAAACCAAGTCATTTCGAAATCGTTGATCATTCGTTTGCACCTCAGAATACACTCAAATTAAAACGAACGATTTAAGAACGATGAGTGATAAAAAAAATACGTAAGATTTTGGGAATTAAGTCAACTTAGAAGTGTTTGTAGGTCGTGCGGGAGAAAATAGTGCGTTAAATTAACCAATCACAATTGCTGTAGTTGGTTGAAAATGTGAAAGCCAAAATGAATAAAATCAGCAAGAGGCATTTCGTGGGAGTGCCGCGGGAGGTGCTTCCTGACTCACAAGAAAGCATATGAGGAATGAGGTACTGGCATGATCACTTGTTCAACAGCTTTTTAAACTTAGTTACGGTGGTTTGAACTTTCTTGTTATAATTTTGCGTTGATAACTATCGAAGTATTTCATCTGCCCGCCGATGCGCGCAACAATCTCTTAAAAGCTATCGGCAAAGAAATAACTTCCTTAGAAGAATGGAAAATCTCCTTCTAAAATATTGACGTACAAGAGTGTGCAAGAACTCATAGGGGAAATAGTAAAGATATCTTTAACTTACCCTAATGAATAAGACGAAGTGCTTAGCAAGGTTTTCTTGTGTTGTATTTTCTCTGTTCGCGGATAAATATTTTGAAAAACGATTTCTATTCAAATGGAATGGCTTTAAATGACTGACGCACTTCGAAAGGAGAAAGAGTCAATTGTTATTCATTCATTAGCACCCTTAAAAACAATTAAAAGGAAGCAAATGATTATGAACAATTGGCGATAAAACGAGAGAATTTGGCAACGTGGCTTATTTCGGGAAGCGCTGGAGAAGATAACCCGCCAAATTAGCCAATCACAGTCCACGTCGCAGCGGGGAGATTAAACTCATCTCTGTTATTGGTTGAATCAAAAGAAAATTCAATAAGGGGCATTTCGTGGGAGTGTCAGAGGAGGTGTCTAATTGGATAAAACAACATTTTCAATGCAGAGTGATGAAAAAATGAGGAAAAAAAATTCCAATTTCAGGCGATACTCACAATGCCTACAACCTTACGCCTTTCAAAATTTGTTACAGTGGTTTAAATCTACCCGTTTTCCATTTCACGTCGATAAACATCTAAGTGTTTGCGGTGCGCACAAAAGTTTCTTAAAAGCTACTGGCTAAAAAAAAAAAAACATCCTCCTTCTAAGATATCACAATGAACCAGACTGCACCGGAAGTCGTAAGGGAAATGGCCACTATCTCTAGTTTACCTTAATGAATGAGAAGATGAGGTTAGCTTGATTTTTTTATGAAATATCTCCTGTGTATATGAAGATTTTAGCAAACGATTTTGTTCAAACGAGATGGCTTCATGAAACATTTCGAAAGGAGAGCAGATCAATCCTAAATCGTTGTTCATCTGCTAACACTTTTTAATACAATTCAGAGAAAACAAGCAATTGGAAAGCATTGCGCTGAAATGTGAGATTTCGGCGATAATGTCAACTTTGTATCTTTTGCGAGCCACCGGAAGAATACCACCCACCATATTAACCAATCACAGCGCGCGTAGTAGCAGAAAGATCAAAGTTACTTTTGGCATTATTTGAGTTTTGAAAACGTAAAAGCTAACAAATAATTTCGGTTGGGGGCATTTCGTGGGAGTGTCATGGGAGTTGCCCATAGAAATGTTTCATCGGCCTAATAATGCACGTTATCAATCTCTTTAAAAGGTATCGGGAAAAGGAATAGAAAAGAATAGAACCTAAAAATATGGCAAACCTCCTTCCATGATATCGCGGTGATGGATGAGTGTCAAAAATCGAAGACGAAATGGCAAGGCTCTATAGCTTACCTTACAGACCGAGAAGATGAGGTTTGTAAGATGTTCTTACGTGATATCTCTTGTGTACATGAAGATTTTTGGAAACGATTGCTATTCCAACGGAATGGCTATAAAATGACTAACGCACTTTAAAAGAAGAACGGCTGGATTCGAAATCGCGGTTCATTTGTTAGCACTCTTTGGAACAATTAACAGGAAGCAAATGATTAAGAACAATTGGCAAAGAAACGCGAGATTTCGGCGACAAGGTCAATTTTGTATAGATTGCAAGCCGCCGGGTAAATACAACTCGCTTACGTAACCAATCACAGCGCGCGTAGTAGCTGAGAGATGGAGTAATTTTTGTCATCGGTTGAATTATGAAAACGGAAAAGGCAAACATGAATAATTTCTGTTAGGGGTATTTCGTGGGAGTGCCCTGGGAGGTGCCATATCTCATAGAAAGTTTGAAAAATGTGAAGATAACTTAGTTTCACCAGACAATACTCTCGTTACCTGCTCTTTGCGCGGTTCAAGGGCGATCGATCGTGTTAATGAACAACTAAGTATTACATCTGCTTGTCGAAACATGACGAAAACCTCTGAAACATGGTTTTGCAATGCCCCCGCTGTTATCGACAGTAAATTTTTTTTTAAAATACTGATTTCTTAAAGAGAAAAGGAGCTTTAAATGTTTCTTTTTCGTAGAGGCTTTGAAGAGTAAAAATAGCTTTGAATCCTAAACTGTTGATAGCTTTTATAAAAGTGATTGATGATGGTAAATATTGAGTTCTGCCAAGTGATAAATTGACCGGATTTAATTGCAAATGTTTCAATAAGTTGGTGCTGATTGCTTGAAGCAAGGTTGAAATCTTTTTAAGTCAAATAAGCCTTTTATGTTCTCCAAATAAAATGTAAACATTATGGCAGATGGAAATGGGGAGTATTTCATATACTTTTTCCTCAAAAGCGTGGATACGATTTAAAATGAATTATTTTTTGAGCGGCCCTAGTGGAATAAAGCCAAGTGTTATGAACTGGCTCGGAATTCATCCTTCGAGGAAATTAAATATTTTATCTTTGGAACCAATTTTTGTCGGACTAATCAGTCGTCCTTTGTGGCGAGCATCAGTTTAGCTTTAAAATAAACATTCGGCATATAATTACGCTTCGTAATGATGTTGTGCATTAGATTTCTTATGCTGGAAAATTCAATCAGTAGGAAAGTCGAGTTGATATCTCCAATTTTCAGATCTTTTACCCTTCTCTCCATAATCAAATTCACTCAGTAGATGTCAGTATATTTCCTGACTAAACTTACATCGACTCCTTCGTGAATCAAGTTTCTTCAAAGATTAAGCTAATACTTAGGCAGAATTCTTCATAATCTACTTGAAGTCGACTGTTGTTGTTGTGCACGGAGAAAGTGTTTAATTGAAAAACATGAACTGAATTTAAAGCTGTCGGACTGTTCTTACGGATTTCTTACATTCTGTTTCGGTCATTCAGCTGTAAATTTTTGTCAAAGATGTATCTCCGATTCTGATTTAAACTGATACCTAAAACTTTAAACTCTCATGTCTTTTAGTTTCTTTATCTTCAAGCGCTTCTGTCGACCTCTCAATCAATTTCAGTTTGATCTCCTCGTTAGATTTTAGAGTGAAACCACCGACAGTTTTAACAAAAAAATCGAATGAATTAGGACTAATTCATGAAAAACCCTGAAATTGCGAAATCACGATTGGATATGTTTCATTTCAGCCAACCGACAATTTTCATAATTAACAAGCAACACTCTGTTTACTTTATTACTCTCCAAGTAGTCCGGTTTCTTTGAAATCTGCAGACGGAAAATAAATATTTGGAAATTTGTCTCAATTGCATTTTTTTGCAACAAAATTTTGGTGAGAACCCAGCCCAGCCCTGTTTCCTTTACGCCTGGTTTTTGTGTCTTTTTTTTCATGATGTTCCAATTTTTCCATCACATTTCTGAATCCGTATTTCTCATTTAGCATAGCCAAACATGAAACATAACATTACAAATAAATGAAAGAAAAGGTTATCTTAACGGAAAATATTTCAGTGAAAGAAGAGAAAGCTTATTCAGAATGGAAAAATAAATCTAGGACTTACCTCTTTTTCGTGAAAGAAAAGGAAACTTTTGCAGTTTCCTTCTTGGGTTGAGTTTTATAATAAAGGCAAAGTTTCCTCCCAAGGCACAATTCAAAAACTTGCCGAGAAAACTTTAGTTACGATGTTTAATATGCACATATGTTGAAGCAGTGATTTCACACGCTATCACTGAAGTAATTTCGAACGCCTTTTGATGCTTGTTACGGGTGACAAAATAAATCTCAAAACTTTGGTTTCTTCTGTCGAGAAAAAAAACCCTACCATAGTATAGAAAGAGATAATTGACCGCACCTACACAAAGTTACGAGAAGATATTACGGAACTGATTTCAGATTAAATGTTAAAAAAAAATACGCTACTGCTTCGACTTCATATGTAAATTTAACAACTTACGTCGGTTGTCATTGAATAAAAGCCAAAGTACTGACAAAACAATAGAAAGGTCATTTGGAAATAAATTCCATTTCCGATTTAAAAGAACCTTCATTCAGATAACAGCCTTCACGCATTTGACAGAATTTTTTCTTTGCCGATGAAGCAAACATTGCAGCGGCCAAGGGAGGTTTTAAGACTGGCGGGTAGGAGTCTGACATTCTCGACAAAGTAGAAACATGAAGCTGTTAAACATAGTCATTTGAAAAGCTTTCAAGTTAGTGGCGCAGTTTGACACCTACGTGAATGCACTTTACTGGGTGAAAAAATCACTGCCCCGTGATGTACTTTATAAAGGCCTCGGAAGAAATATTATCTTTAAATGAAAGAAATTTAAATACCTTTAGCTATTCATGACAGGCACTGTGATCTCTGTCTTAAAGTTGAGGATAACGTCACTGAAATTTATGGAGAGTAATTATAAAATGCTGCATTCATGGTGGACTTTTTTTGTCTTTTAAAGTGCGAAACCGTTCATTCTCCAAACAGCTGGAAAAGTTAGGCATTTAATCGTAACGTCAAAGTATGACAAGGCACAAAAACTAACCTAGCTAATTATCGGCGAACAATATCAGGGGAAAAAAAAGAATGAAAGATATACTTCGCGTTTGGTTTGGAAAGTCATTGAAATGATGTCTTGATCCTCAGTCAGTTACTTAAGATTTTATCATCGGAAAAGTCGACATTTTTTGTGCGTGTCTATGTGCTTCGCCGCACGGAAGTCTCAAATATAACATCGTCGTCTAAGACTTTTAAAGATAAATAGAGGAAGATAGCTTACGTCCGCTTTCGAAGGTAATTCTCATATTAAATTTGAGCCCCAAAATAGACCAAGAAAGCAATCTTTAAAAAAGTCGAACATAATGCAGTTTTAGTTGTTATCTCTCCAAGACATCTACGTTAAAACACTTCGAGAGATGTAATGTAATGATTTTGGAAAAGTTATTAATTTCTAAAAATAGAATATTTTGCCCTGTCGACGGGCAACTGAAACACTTGTCAGACTGCTTATTAAAGGTCCCTTCAGGTAAAATTAAATTGTCGAAGTGAATGTTGAAAAGCTCAGCTGTTGGCGACTGATCGTATTCGTCATTAACTGAAGTAAGGGCTTTTGTTACTCTCGAAAGAGCTCAACTTATCAGCTTAAACTGATTATAAAATTGCGATATTTTTCCCTTTTGTACGCCGGACAAATTCCACAATCGGAAAATAAGTTCACCAGAGACCAAGGCAACATTGTCAAGCCTCAAACATGTCTCCAAGATCCAGCAAGATCTTGTATGACGAACATTTAAGAGATGACAATGTTAATAGCGGCAGTATAAAGGAGGTGAACAAAACTTACTTATGTAAATGACTTGCCAACAAGGATTACAATTGAAACTGTACAAGTTTTAACTAACATTCTACCCTTGGGGGTTTTACATTGAAAAGTACTAATGCGTAAAGCGATCACAAATATATCTTAAAAGGAAATCTTTTCAGTGCTTTACGTTATGTTTAAGGCTGATCCAAATGCAGGGTTGCATTAATAAGACATCCGGTATTTCATTTATGGGTACGTTTGTATATATAGTCAGTCTAATTAATAAAAAATGTCTTTTACACGAGCTCTATTCATTTTCGAACAAGTTTACAATGTCCTACAATATTTAATGGCACTTATTGAGAAAGAATTTTAAAATAACGCTCCAAGAATCGTTTAACTTCTTTCGAACTATTTCCACACCGCTTTTATTTATTGCATACTGAGGTTTTCAAGAAAGACTTACTGTTAAAAAAAAAAGAAAAAAAAAACCACTTGCTAGGGTTTCTTTTAAACCGTAGTCGCTCAACTATTATGTACATTGGGAGTAGGTCTCGGCCGCCAGAATCTGAAAGACGGGATTGCCTGACTTAAGTGTTCCGTTGCAGTCACGCGATAACGATGACAGAATTTGTTCAGTTTTTGTATCACAAAATCTCTTAATCATCAGCTTCGCTGTCGCCGCTTTCCTCGTCTCCACTGGCGGCTTCTCCGACGTTAATCTTGAACGGATATTCTTGATCACACCCCATGTATGTGTCACACATAAAAAACAGAGTATAAGAGTAGTTCCCAGGCGAACTCGGAGCCACAAAGTCCAGTTTAACCTTGGCCTTCTGTTGAAGCGTAAGACGCTTGATCGAAATTAATCTGAAAGAAAAAGAAACGTTTCAAAAGAGCTTAGTTACGATTCGCGATTATTTTTTTTTTGTCATATGTAAACTTTCTTACTACTGAAAAAAAAAATAGAAGTGACAACTTACGGCGTTTCTGTTAAATAGGTTTTTATCTACCTAGGCTGAAAAAAAACATTCTCTTCGCTATTAATATTCCTTTATATACAATTTTTTTTATTGTACTCTATTGTTCCTGAAAAGCCCCTATGGGGTGAGGTCAGTGAAATAACAATAATAATTTTAGCTCAGTCTTCGAATAGAGTAAAATGTCGTTTATCTGCTCGTGGACTTGCAACAACAACATAATTCCCCCAAGGAATCGATTTCTGATTTTGCGCTCCGATACGGTAACAATGAGCTACAAAGTAACTCTTTTAAAATATTAACAAAAATAATTAATAAACTTCTCAAACTTCTAAACGGCTTAAAGTACATGCGTCGGCATAATAACTTAGTGACGATCTGAAGGCTGGCTCGTATCGCTGTTAAGCACTAGAGGATCTTTGTCACATAACCTCATCTCAACACCGGAAGAAGGGAGAATTTGAGAAAAGCATCCAAATCTGAGAAGCCTCTGGTGGTTTGTAAAACTATCGACAAGAGACCTATAGCTTTTACAGAATATTTTAAAAAAATACAGAACAAGTGTTTAAGTCTAAGATTTAACGACTGAGTTTACAAACGATTATCTTAACACACCTATCGACCAATTTGAGTGCGAAAACCATATGAAATATATAATAAATATCTCTAATTCATCTTGGTTTGCTTTGTGATTAAAATAAGTCTGAATCTAAAAGTGCCGTCTTCTTACCCATTGTTCTTGGTGTCCCCGATAACTAACCACCAGCCCTCTTCTCTCTTTCCCGGAAAGAACGGTGCTATCACCGGTCCTGGCTGCTCATCCTCACGATCAAGGTCCACAACAACATTCACAGGAGAGCCCCTTCAAATAAGGAACCAAGGAATATCATGTTTAGTCCAGGGAACCACAATTGCAATAAAGCGCGCTATCATTGTCGTCTACACATACTCGGTGCAACAGACTTCTTGACTAACACACATAATAACGATATTCAAAACTCTAGTAGAAACAGCGAAATAGTGGAGGATGCAGTTTGAACTTACGCAGAGATATCGTCTTTATCCTGTACCTCAAAGGACAATTCAATGTTTGGATATCGGTTACAAAATCTGGCAACATCCTGCAATGAAAGAAAGGTAGAACAGTTGGGAAAGAGAGGCAGACAGACAGACTCAGACAAGACAGACTCAGACAGACAGACAGACCGACCGACAGACAAACAAAACGAACGACCGACTGACCAGTAGACCGACAGACAGAGACGTAGCAACACATGTTAAGTTTAACTAAACATAGCAGTTTCTTACCTGCATCTGGCTGTCATCCAGTTTCAAAAGTTTGTTTCTTTCATCGTCTTCCAAATCCATGATGTCAAACACAGATTCCACTCCCTGAAATATACCAAGGTTGTGCTTTCAGAAATATTGAAGGGAGCCCAGAGCTCTGAAGCTGTGAAATCCAGGGCGCCCAGCATATGCTTTTCATGGAAAAACTAAAATTCCTTAGTCGCCCATGAGCAAAAGTTAGGTGCCAGGGCGAGCGCTGCTAGACCACAGCCATGTAAACCGCATGAAAATTTATTTTATTGTGCTTTCAATATCACAGTGTTTCTCGCATTTAACAAGTCAATTCAAGGCCACTTCGTGTTAAGTGAATGTTATACTCTGTAAGTATTACAATGCATCCTTGAGCAAATGGGCGTCACCCTAATGTTAATTGCCTTTACAGTACCTTATCAACGCATCGTTTGATTATCTCCGAGCTGAAATGAGGAATTTGCTTCAGGTAAGAATCTTTGCTCCACATGGCCTGAGTAACCTTCATAAAGGAAATGAGAATGTGAACTGTGAATACTACTACAAACAAAAATTTCTGCACCACGGTATTCCAAAACTGCATTAGCTCGCCTTACTTCGCTTGGTGATTGGTTTTGAACTCTCAATCCACCCTTCGGACCAATCTTTATTTGGGTGTCGAAAATATTCCGTGATTACATTGGTTTTGCATCACTTCGCACTGTGATATGACCAAAGAATTTCGCACCCCGCTCTCAACCAATCAGATGCAAAACTAAAACCATAAACGACTTGGTCGCCCGCGTTTTTCCGCGCTTTAGGCAGTTTGGTTGTTATCACGCTGACTTCCCATTGCCTCTTAAAAGGTATTTTCTTTTCATTTGATTGGCTGTTGAGATTACTTTGGTTTTGGTTTTACCACAATCAATCAAATACTCAAAAACCAATCGGATGCGAAACTAAAACCATTCACAACTTGGTCATCCACGTTTTCCCGCGCTCCATTCATTTTTGCTCGTTTTCATGGTGAGCTCTCATTGGCTCCTTGTGACATTTTAGTTTGTTCTAATAAGGCGTAGTAATTACTTTGGTTTTCATTCACAACAATCAAGCGAAAAGAGCTCTCAAGACTTTCAAAATCCTTCCTCTCTTTCTTTTGCGAGTACGCATGCGTCCACTTACCATTTGGGCAAGCTCCATGGCGGCCAGCGCAGGTGACAGCCATCCGTTGCTGCTCAACACATCTACACAGGCTTGAACAAGACGCATGGCCTTGAAAATAAAGGGAAAGATAGCTGCAGTGCAATCCAAAAAATATCCACTAGATATGATCCTCAGCATTGAAAAAGAAAAAGAAAAAACCTTGGAAAAGAAACCCGCTTGCTCCACATATCTACACCTCTTTAAGTCCTTGCTGGTTCCAACTGTTTTGTTTCGTTTTGTTTTTTTTCACTCTTTCTTAGTTTGTTTCGTTGATCTAGTATCTCTTCTTTTCTTTCCTATTTCCATTTGATCATTCGCTCGGTAGTTAGTTTCATCTTTCACTCGCCCTCCCGCTTTTTCGTCAGACCGTTTACTTCTACTACAAGAGCTCGCAAACTCGCTAGTTCAGTCACCCTTTCATTTACCCGTCTTCGATCGACAGCGAAAACCACCGTTTTCTTGTTGACTCGTTCATAAGCCTGATCGTTCCCTCCAATCTTTCGCTAGCTCACGCGTAAATCGTCCTGTTTACTCGTTCGTTCGCTAGGCTGGTTCTTTCACTAGCCAGCCTTCCTTCACTCTACCACTCTATTATTCTACCACTCTCCTTCATACCTTGCCAAGGATGGTCTCTGTGTCTGACTGCATCTCAGCCGACAGTTGCATCCGGGACATATGAGCTTGGATAAGCAGGTTTGTCTTGACGTGAGGATCGTTATACTTGGGATTTGCGACTTTGTGGGGCACTCGATTCATAAGCTAAAACAGAAAGAGAGCAGCGACTTCACCACAATGCCAGGTTTGCCTTCTAGACTAACCCACACTGCAGCCACAGCTTGGCCGTTTGACCTGCCTAAAGAGTGACTAGCATATAACTTCCCCTTAAAATATTAACCCTAAATCGCACATTAAGGTCATGAGAATTAAAGAAATGATCACCAACTAAATTGAGTCGTATCAACTAAGTTGAAAACGTAAATTGGCCACGGTAAAGGGTAAAAAAGCTGACGTTTCCAGCTCTGACGAAGGGCTAACGCTGGAAACGTCAGCTTTTTTTACCCTTTACCGTGGCCAATTTACGTTTTCAACCCAGTTGTTAACACTAAATTACCTGCTATACTCTCCCACCGACGCAGCACCATAGTTTAGTTAGAAACTTACCCCCTTTAAACTGGGTGGTGATTGTTAAAAAAATTCTCCTTGTCAGCACCTCAGGCAATGTATAGAGAACAGTATAGAGAGTGTGCATACTGACGTTCGGGTGTAAAGGGTTGAATTTATTATACTAATCCTTATCCCTCACTGATCATTATCATAAACCAAATAATCCACATGGCTTCTTCAGAATCAGGTAAAGCATGGGTTTGTTTTAATCATTTTGATCAGCAGGTTCCATTCTTACCGCTATCCTCTCAAAATTCAAAGAGAAAGCAAGTTTGGGTAAATTCAATTTCTGTACCACGAAGTGACTAGGAGTATCGCTACATTTGAATGTATCACGTCGAGTCTTTCTGACCGTCCGTTTGTAGGTCGGTACCCATTTCATCGTTTGATCACCACACCACCGTGCAGTAACCTCGATCACTGTCGTAAAATTTAAACATTCAAGTTTGAATTCTCAGGAGGGTGGGCTCCAGGTCTCTCTCACCTGTTTCAAAGTGGTGTCCTCGTGGTGCCTGATAGGAAGTCTCTCGTATTCATAAGCGGATGAGATGATTTCTATCAAGCCTCGCAGCTTTGTCTTTGCGTTTAACGACACACTGAACAGTTCTGAAAAGTGAAACGAAACAGATGGTTGGACAAATGGTGCGAATCTAAGAAACAATAACAATAGGAAAGTTTAATTGAGACTTGTTGCTATGCAATGTTTTGTCTTCGTATTTCTTCAAAAAATCAATTTCGAAATCTACAGTTGGCTTATACTTCTATTTCCTCGCTCAGAACTACTTTTTTGTCTTCAATCAACGACTAAAATTGTGATCGTATGGCGAAATATGAAGTCAAGTAACAAGGCCTAAAAAAAATTACCATCTTAACTTTTTCAATTGACACACAAGATCTTACCAATGGTTGTGTAGTTGATGTAATAATAAGCTGCGATCATTCCAAGATTTAGTGGCGATACATCCATTTCATCCTCAATCGACAAACACTACAAGAGAAGAATACAAGAAATATGAATCGATAGATTACTGTTTATTCTGTATGTAACCCGTACACTTTTATTAACCTTTCATCCTAAGATCCAATTACAAATTCTCCTTGCTCGCTGCCATACGATTCCTAGTAAATTGTTCAGAAGAATTTGGTTTTAACCCCAAAATAACATTATTTAGCATGTAAGTTTGTCTGTTCTCATAACATGTTTGCAAGATGACATGATGACATAACGTCTTTGAATGGCAATGAGGAGTTACGAGGTAAATCACTTTTGGGAGTTCAAAGGGTTGATAATTCAGTATCAATAATTAGTTAACACGCATACTGTACCTTGGATTGTTCCAGGTCGTTAAGGGTGTTTTCCACCATATCTGACATATGATCTGACAGATGACGATGAGTGACACCTATGTGGAGGAAAACAATGAACATGCGAAGTGTGTAAGCATGTAACCAGTTGGAGTTCGGGAAGAGCACCCGTGCGGCTTTTCCTCGTTAATGATGGCAATAGATAACACATCTAAAGTCGTCAGTGTTTTAAACGTCAATGTTCACATCGAGGAAAACTGCTCCTCTTTTGTTAATGTTGCACCTAACTGGCCAGAGAAGCACCTTCAAACCTCATCAAAATACTTTCGAAATATGTATTGTGCGTGCAATGAAACGAAAAGCAAAACATATATCGTTTTATCCAAGTGCTAAAAGTAATTTTATCCTTGATTGTACTGAAGTCTCAGGCTGAGAAAAATTCCATAAATCATCTAGAAATACCCAAATGAGCCGCAAAGGACACAACACGCGCTCCATTGAAGTAACTAGCAGATGAAATCAAAATTGAACTTGCAAAATGGCTTGGTTAAATTTCAAGGAGAAGCGCTCTTATGCGTCGAAATTTCCCACCGAGATATTAAAATAGCGCACAGTTCACCTTGTAAATTGTAGTAGTTTGGATTCTGTGTCATTCTACGGTACAGGAAGGTCCATGTGAGGTAATCTACGGCGTCTTGTTTGTTCTCCACAGTCTTCGTTACAACCTCAGCATTAAAATGGTCGTGCAGACAGTGATCCAAATGCGACTGAAACCGTTCAGAAAAGTTTACATTAATATTTTAGTTACCAGAAGCGATTTACAACAGCTGGCACATTCAAATACCGCGAGCAAAGAGGGAGAGGGGAGGGGAGGGGGAAGTGGGGAGCAAGTCAGAGAATATTAGTTACCAGTCCTATCCCCCCACTCTCCGCTTAGTAACTCGGTGCAGCTCTCGAGCGACAAGCCTGCTCAGAGACTAACTTTGTCCGTTCGTTGACTTATTAGTTTGTCTGTTTGTTTGTTTTTCCGCCAAATTTCAAAACCAAAGATACCGCCCTAAAAAATCGACATCCAGCGAGCAAGACACGTACGCTCTTTTCAGATTTCTATTCCAAAGGATAACACTCACCTCTATAGGCAAAGGCTCATAAAGGAATTTTTTGAAGTATTCTTTCTTCGAGGCTTGGCAGAGAATTACAGCTTTTCCGGAGTCGTCTAACAGTGGTCTATTTGCTCGGCCGATCATCTGCAACACATCTGTGACTGGATAGTCTACGTAACTATAATGAAAGAGAGAAGAAAAAAATATCTTATACAGTATATATATATGGATATATATTAAATTCTGTATCGAAACATAGTAGGGTTTTTATCATCGATCATTTTCTGTGATAAGTATAGAAACCTCGCCTGAATTTTCACCCAATCAAATACAATCTAATGTCTTCTCGAACACAGGGCAAGAAAGAGGTTGAGACCAAGTCTAGGGTTCGATAAATTTTCTCATGAGCGGCAGATGGTGCATTAGGCAGCTGCGCTGTAAGGCGTAACCCAAACACGGGCTCGCAAGCTTAACAGGCAGCAAGAGGTCTTACAGTCGGCGGAAGACCGCTAGTAACTTGCTTTCATTGAAAACCTTGCCAAGTTCTTATCCCTTGAGTCTGATCAACCGTTGAGGTTTCCTGTGCTTTCTAATGGTTTCAGTTCAATCAAAATGCGCTCGGTAGGAAAACAGAAAAAGTTACACGTCTCAAAATTTTCGGAAACGAAAAAGTACTCACAAAAATCTTTGGTTTTCATTACGACTCGAGGGTATTTTTTCGCCTGGCTCTTCCCTTGACTTATTGCAAAACAAGCGAACAGAATGGCGCTACAAAGGGTAGTTCGACTTACGTGTGGATCTTTCCTTCGTAGAACTGTGTGTCCATGATGATCACCAGATGAGCACTCATGTCAATCGCCCAGGCAAGATTGCGTGACACGACCACCACCTGTGACGCAAACAGTCACAAAAAAACTGGTTTTTACATGACGAGACCAATACAAGGCAACGAAGGAAGCAAGAGACCTCCATCCTCATTAATTTTTCGCGTGTTACAGAGATTTCTTGAACTAAGCTGTGGATTACCTGAATGGCGCCAGAGTTGAACAGCTGTTCCACAATCTTCGTTTCACCTTCAGACAGTCCCTCGTGTAAATAAGCCACACCATAACTGACAGTCTCCTTTAAAGTCTGGAGAAGAGAATTACTTTGTTATCAAATTTACGCAACGTACCTTCTTTTCAAAACATAACTATCGTGAGAAAAACATTAACCCTTCTTTCTCAGATAACACATACGGGGAAACTCATTTAACAATTTCACTCCCGAGATCTCATTAGAAATTTCCCTTACCGTCCTCTATACAATTCGTATGTTGTTAGTTCGGAGAAGTTAAGATTAACGATCAACTATGGATATATTTCTTTATTCTCATCACTTGTCTTCTTGGTATTGTGTTGATATTGTAAGGAGAAATTCTGTCTTGGTCACTCATGAGAGATGGAGCGTCAAATCCTCTTCTATGTGAGCGAATCAAAAGCGAACCAAAAATTTCGCAAAACACTGCCACCCCGATAAAAATGTAATACAGACAAAAACAATTTACTATCCAAAGGTTCAATCCACCCTATGTACGATGCTCTAGCAGTTCGTGTACTCTACCTAGATCACCGCCCATGGTACACAACTGCCCTTTCATTCTCAGTCATTTTATAACCATTCGACGGCAAACGCAATTAGCAAATTCGTTACCTTGTCGTTCAAACGCTTCACAAAAGGCTGAAGATCTTCCTCGGTGCAATGCAGGAACCTAAACAGAATAACATACTTTTTTTCTAAGAGGAAAGGGTGACTTGAGACGGTTCAGACCTGTACGAATTCATTGAATAATTTTAGTTTGCAATCAAAATAAAAAACTGATTCTTTAGAGCGCTTTTAGTCTCACCTCTCCGCATCATTCTCGGCGCCAGAGAAGGTCAGCAGATCCAAGGCAGTGAGTTTAGTTTGTCTTCTGGAAGGCACAAACACAATGACAGGTTTCTTGGGAGAATGTTTTACGATGGCCTGATAGGTAGGTTTAGTCATGGCTATCAGACGAGATGCTGTATGAGTGATGTTAAAACCCTAAAAAAAAAGAAACTAACATTTTAAAATTCAAATGCAATAACTATTATATATTCGCTATCGCCCAAGCGTTTGGTCATCAACAGGGAAATAAGCCCTTTTTCCGTTTTTAGAGACCGGTCATTATTCATTGCGGAGTTGGGTTGGGTTGGAGGGTCAGAAAGTTTTGGTTGTCATATTAAAACTTACCTGGACTCTCATAAGGCTTTGTAATATTCTTATGACCCCTACTAATTGTCAGTTTATGGGCAATTTATTTTCTTTAGTTCCCTCTTTAAACTGCGTTAGCGACGACTGATCCCCCCTCCGTTTCCCCTGAAAACCATGTAACCCCCCCCTAAAAAATCCTCCCATAACGGCCATAAAAATGACTGGCCCCTTGAGGGGGAATCAAGATCTATTAAGAAGCAAAAACTGAAGAGGTCAAGATGCAACCTTCCTCACCGATAAAGCTTGTTTAATAAGGCAATTGTTGGACTAACGAAACTCGACATAGTTTTCTTTGTTTGAAATGTCTGCAAAACATACAATTAGCTGTATTTCGCAATTCCAATGGCATGTTCCAAGCGTTCACTCTGTAAACAGGTCGCTTGTGAATGGGATATGATAGTAGCGCTGAGCGAAATAAGACTTGAGGTTTGCTTTTTTTCTTTAAATGAACGCCTGAACAGGTTATTCTTGTTGGGGAAAAAAAAAAAAAAAAAACAAGTCGCAAAAATTTTTCCTCGCTTCGGAAGAAAAATAAGTGTGTGAAACAACGAAAGCCATAAGTGGATGACTATGAATAAAGAAGATACACGTGGATTTCACACAACGTTTCGAGATTTGGTGTAGTGTACAAGCCAATTGAACCCTATTCATTTGAGCACCTTGTAACAAATCCTAAAGTTGAAGAGGCTTAGGCCTAGTTCAAACGTCGATCTTTACATGTACCGAACCTAATTGCAATTTGGGTCGACTCGAATAATTAAGAGCGGCAGTTGATTGAAACGTCGATCCGAATTTAGTAGATCCTAATTGCAAAACTGAACATAACTCCATTGTAGTGAGCGGTTAATGCCTACCAATGGGTATACAGGTATATTTTGTGGATTTAAAACAAGAGGAGCACGAGCCTTCCTCCTTTCCCGCCATATTGTTTGAATGGTTCGAAGGCTTTCGCGCATGGCACGTAAGCGAACTTTCTTGAATTGTGGGTAAAACATAATTATTTTAACGTATGTATAATGTATGCATTAAGTTCGGTACATGTAAAGTACGACGTATGAATCAATGTCGATCTTTTACCGTTCTATCCGACTAGCCGAGTCGGATAGAACGGCACTGTCGATCCGAATACAAATCTGCCGATCCTAATTGATTCAAACGTCGATCTTTACATGTACTTAATAGAAACGTTAGGTTCGGTACATGTAAAGATCGACGTTTGAACTAGGCCTTAGTTACCTGTATGTGAAGCTCCAATGGAACAGGTCTCACGTTGGGATGGAAGTTGAACAATCCAGTCGGCCCGACTCCAAGCCACTGAGAAACATCCTGTGGTTACAAGCAGAACAGAACTTCGTCAGTCTTATAACGTTACATTTACCTTCCATTTTGAAAATTCACAGCATAGGAACTTGGTTATTTAATCTCTCCAAGATAACCTTCATAATTTACAAACCTTGGCATTTGCCAGAGAAGAGCTCAGGGCCACAACTCGGATATTCCTCTCGATCTGTGACGAGATGTATCTCATTCGAGAACAGATCACCTCCATCACAGGCTGAAACACAAACAAGCAGTGCATTAAACAAGAAATTGAAATTTGTGTCTTTTAGTTACAATAAACTGACGGATGTTTCACATCAAACCATGCATCAATATTGAATATCGATAATTCATATCCTCTATCAACTTAAAACAAAATTTGTAAGGGGGGAAGGAGGGGGGAAAAGAAACATTCTACTCCTCCCCACTCACTCGGCTGACAAACGCAGGCAAAAATACCATCAGTATGAAGTTAGCGCGCGAAAACATATCAGCAGTGTTTAGCAAGGGAAACACGCACGTGTGAGCCGACTCTAAGTCACGAATATGCTCAAAATTGTTATCAAAGAAAGCAAGTTTTGTTTCTGATACTAAACATAATTTCTTTTACATGAAAAACACGAAGATAAAAGTACAGGTTTTACAGAGATCAAAAACTTAAAGAAACACTTAACGCAAGGTAATTCTTACCCCCGATTCACCGCCGATCAAATGAGCTTCATCCAAGATAAACAAATGTACATTCTGCACGTTTTTTCTTTGTTTCCATCGTCGGGACAACACATCCCACTGCTCTGGGGTGCTAACTATCACGTTACCCTGAAGAAATAAAGTAATCCATCACTCGAATCCAACTACAATGTCTTCTCTGCAAAACTTCCGATTATGCGCTTCACGTAAAGACCCGAAGGAAGAAGCTATGTTTTTTACTCTGAGCAATCCCTTATCTGCTGAGAAAGATGCTTCCGTAAGCAAAAGAGATTGAGGTCAACCAATCTCTGCTAGTTCATACGACATTTAATCACGCGCATACATACTGGGGGCGTCATTGCTACGCTGGAACGGGGACTGAGTTTTCAGGGGGGGAGCGGAAGAGGGATCAGAAGTCGTCAACAGAGTAAAAAGAGGGGGGGAAGGACGATGGAAAATTGACCGCCGATTAACTGCCAAAGAGTGGGGGGCAAAAGAATATTACAGAGCTTTAAGGGAGGGCTCAGGTGAATTTTCTCGTGGAAAAAACAAAATCCTCCCACTTCTCTCTCCCCAGGCGAAAACACATGACCGGTCCCTTGACACAAACCTTAGCGAGAAGCTTGAGGTCAGCGCTAGTTTCTCCCGTCAGTTTCACAACGTTCTTCCCCAGCTGTAATCCAAACTTACTCTGCCAGTCCGTATACACCTGACGGAAAACAAGACATCTCTACATTAACAGGTCACAGAGAAAAACAGATTTATCGCTTCCCCTCAGAGAAGCGAAGTTTTAATGATTCCAAAAGTGTTCTGTAACGGAACAGTTTCAGCCTCTGTTCCACATAAATACACTACAGACAAGACCAAACAAATAAAAAGGATATGTTATTGGCTTGTTCACCAAACATGTTTTCACATCCCTTGATATTCTATTAAATATAATTAGAAATTTGCAACCTCATGCCGTCCTAATATCAACATAGTTGAATTCAGGATGAATCATATGTTTTAAATCATTGGTTGCATCACTAAAGCGAATAATGAAGACAATAAGCCAGTGCGGAAAACCAAGGAGGGAATAAAGGGCCAGAAAATATTTGCTGTCGTATGCGTCAAGTGCGAAAAACAACGGACACTACAACGCGGGGGGGAAAAAAGCACGACCGGAGCCAAGCGCGGAAAAAACAGCCCATTCGGAGACAAGCGCGGGAAAACAAGAAACCCGAGCCAAGCGCAGGAAAACAACGCAACCGGAGCCAAGCGCGGGAAAACCAAGATGACGTAGCAAAGTGCGGGAAAACTAGACAACTAAAGCCAAGCGAGGGGAAAGAAGACAACCGAAGCCAAGCGCGGAAAATAAGAAAACCGCTCAAAGCGCAAGAAAAACAAAAAAACCGCAACAAAGAGCGGGTAAACAGGAAATTTGAGCAGATGGTGGGGAAAAGGGTAGTTTTCAAAAACATGAAATCAAATTTACTTTATAACAGAGAACATAAGCAACAAACTCCAAGAGCAGCATGGTTCGCGCTAATTTTTTTTCAATGCTCATACCTGGTCAGCAAGGGACTGCAGTGGAGTTACGTAAACACATCTGCAGTCAGGTGTTTGCTGAAGAAGTCGTAGTACTGCAAACTCCGCACAGATAGTCTTCCCACTGCCAGTGGGTGCTCCGATAAGAACATTTTCGTCTGAGTTGTACATGGTGTTGAAAACTGATCAAGGAAATAGAAAAAAAGAGGTCTAAACTACGATGCAAGTAGTCAATGCCATCTGCACCCATGCTCTGTCTTCGGTCTAAATTCTACAACGCAATCGTGGAAAAATGAAGCACAGAGCGCTGTACACTTTTCCTTTGCCAATATTGTTAATTTCCACACTTAACTCAGTGATAAATATATGTTCATGAAAAAAACCTAAGGAAAGGATGGCGATTTAACGCATTTTTACAGCTCAGCTACGAATGCAACCTCATGCCGTCCTAATATCAACATAGTTGACTTCAGGTTAAACTAAACTTATTTAAATCACTGGTTGCCTCAAAGTTAAAGCATTCTGACATCAGACGTGGCTTCAATTTACGTTGGAGGATTTGAATAGAGCGCTTTTCAATTAAATTTTGTAAAACCAAAACTAAAACAATCACAACTGCTAGTCATAGGAAAGAAAATATAGCGAGGAGAACGAGAACTGGAAATGAAACAAGTAAACTGCCTGAAGCGCGGGAAAACGCGAGTAGCCAAGTCGCGCTTGGTTTTTAGTTTTGAATCTGATTGGTTGAGAAAAGTGGCGCGAGTTTTCTGGACCAAACACAACACCAAGTAAAGCAAAAGAAATCAATCCTGCATTACTTTGGACATTCCATTGAAAATTGCTCTCAATAAGCCACATGAAAAACCAATCCACTCAAAATGAACTCCTTGAATATTTTACCTTGTGTCTGTATGGGATTGAAGTAAGGGAACTTGTCCTTGTATAGACCTTCAAATGCAGGATTTCTCAGCGCAGAAACTGGCAAAGGTTGTAAATCTAGAAGTTCCGTGGGCGGAGGGTTCTTCTCAGGTAAAATCAAATGACGGAATGAAACTGGCAACTGAGTTTCTGAACCTAAAAGAACAAATTCAACAATCACCCACGTATCAATAAATATCGTTCGATTTCAACGTTTTTCTAAAATAACCTTTTTTCTCGCTCTCGCGTTCTTAATCATACTTTATCAAAGATTAGCATACATTAGCATTCATCACTGTAATTCATCGAATATGAATGTCGAACATTAGTGACATTATAACATATTTTTTTATCCACAACGAAGGAACTTAATATATGAACGACAGAGAAATTCAAACCACAGCTTATATCTTTCGAGATCGCTCTTTTGCTCTGGAGGACTGGAAAACAAAAACGGCCTTTAAATCAGGTAGCAAATAGTGTCCTGCACTGACGTTTGCTGTGCGTTCATGTAGAGGCTGATACACGTTTAAAAGTTAAACACACGAACGAGTTTCTCCCTGGCGCAATTGATAAAGTTTTGGTGGCATATCACTGAGCAGTGGTGTAAATCAGTGTCTGACTTCTCCCCACTAAAAAATTAAAAAAGCTGTGCTTCATAAAGAGAATTTGGATGTCGAGAGTGAACCAAAGATTCTCACCCAGCCACTTGTCAGATACAATCCTGATAAAATATTGAGGGGGAAGCGGCTCGAACACAGGGACAAAGAACTTCAACGTGTGTTCATCCGTCGCAAACTTGCTCTTCAACAAAAAGTACTCGTGATGTAAGATGATTTCGCTGTCCACATCTTCCACAAAAATCCACATCGCCTCCGAGTTCCCGTGAACTTTCTCGTCCCACTGGAAGTCTGGGGTGATGGAAAGCTCGACACTGAGAGTGGATCTACAGAGGAAAACAGGAAGTAGTTGGTTAAAGCGCTCTCCAACTGAGTGACGTAATACACTTTATCAACACCACAGTGATTTGCAGGACATTGCAGGACCGAACAGGACCAAGGTTAGCACATGCTATTTTCAAAATGAAAAACTTCTTGGTTCTCTCGCATTCAAAACCAACACAGTGTCATTTTTTTAAAATCAGATACCAGTAAAAACACCCGGTAACAAGAACGACTTGTGATCTAAAACTTGATAAGTTCTTTTACCATTTACAAGATATAGTCAAGCCACACCAATGCAAAAACTGCGTTGAAGTTTGAAAATGAACAGATGACAAAATGTTCCGAAATCGCGCCCGTTAAGTTAGCAGATTTCACATAAGAAGGTCCTAAGAAAAATTGAAATATGATTCCACACACTACCTACCTAGTTATGGGCTGAATATGGGTCGCAAGCTCCATTTTTGGAAGCTGATGTACAAACTTGTACAGCGTCTTTCCCATTTTGGGCATGTGCACTAACTCGCCGATCTCAGTGGCTCCCAAGTCGTAGTATCGCTCCCAAGGGAATTCCTTCTTCTCGATTCTCTTAATAACCTCCATGGGAATTTTCTTGAACTGTCGGAGAGGACTCATGGAAAGCCACCTTGATTGATAGAAAATATCAACATCTCTTATTGTGAATAACAGGCACACTAGATTTAAAATAATCTTAAAAGCTCTAAAAAAAACTACTTTACATCACATATAACTCTTTTTAACCTTTTCTTAACGATAAACTAGTGAAAGGCACTGTATGAACTGAAATAGTAAAAACTTGTTTTCATCTCTAACGCGTTTCTTCTGACAATACAGATTTCTTCTGAGAGTTTTTCAAGTTAGGTAAATAAGCTTACCCATGTATAAATCGTAAATAAGATGTCTATTTTCGACCCTACGACGACTACGTGATGTGTTTGAGAGTCACAAATTTGGTACTAAATCTGTTCAAAGTACGCAAAACGTTCTATCCTAACAAAACAAAAAATATAAAATATTTATCGAAGGGGATATCCTACTTACATTCGTTTGTCGATCATTTTACACAAATTCAAACATTTATCCGTCAACTGAGCCCAGCCTCGGTTCAAAACAATTTCAAAGATGGCTCTCATCAACCGCCCGGAGGACTGCAAAGGAGGAAAAGATTTATTACACTTTAACTAATGGCCCTGCAAAAGCACCAGCACAGAATTCAACTGAGTGTCGAAAGCAGTAAAGAATTGTATTAACATGCTTTACTCTGCTTTGTGATTGGTCTACAAAACTCACGCCCCCTCTCAGCCAATCAGAAGCACAACTAAAAGCAACTGTAACTCATGTTTTCCCGCGCCTTGTGTAGCTTGCTTCTTTTCAACCCAAGGTGTCGTTGGCTAATTGTGATGTTTTCCTTGTTCTGATTGGCTGTCATAATACCCCACATCTTGATTCTAAGAGCGTCGAAAGAAGTTCTCCCTCAACGTTCACCTTGAATCACAGCTTTGTTTGAACTCAACGTCAAAGAAGTACTTTATACCACACTCGAAAAAACCTCTTGGCTTCGATTGTTCCGATGCAGATAACGCCATCCATTGGAAAAATCTCTAAGCCGGTGGATTATGCTATACTTTTTGTTAACACTTATTCGCTGGAAAACGTTGTCCATCCTTCGAACAACCGAGCCCTGACCTATTAAAAGCCAGTTGGTAACGTAAATTGGCCACCGTAAATAGTTTCAAAGCTGAAGTTTCGAGCGTTAGCACCTCGTCAATCACTCTGACGAAGGGCGAAAGTTCGAAACATCAGTTTTGTAATTCTTTGCGGTGGCCAATTTATGTCATCAACTCAGTTGATTATACTAAACTACCCTGCTATACTCTCCCACCGACGCAGCACCACAATTTCTTTTGAAACGTACCCCATTTTCCTCGTAAAAACTAACCTGTGTGACATAAACCATGTCAGACATGAGAGCAAAACCTTCCAACTTCAGGTGAGAGATGTATGCTTGCAGTAACACATTAACCTGTCAACAGCAAGGGAAAAAAAAGGCAACAGTTGAAGATTTCCTATTCGATACCCAAATGAAATCTAAACTCTGTTAAAATTTTCCATGTCTTCAGACAACTATATGGCAGCTACAGCGAACGTTGTTCTCGCAACTGCCAAAGATGCCATCTGAAGTATCACTGTTCCAAAGACTCGACCCTGCACACCAAAGAAAGGTATCCAGGAATTTGACACTTTGGGTTCATAGTACATTCACAGAATTGCCGATCCTTACACGAGTTCAATCAATGATTATTACAAAAGTTTTATGTGGTATTTTTACAGGAATGCTATTTGTGCAATATTGGCACAATATTGGCGGTCCTTGGTTACCCATACGTGCCATTTCACTTTACATGATAAGCTGATCTGCGATCTATTGTAGAACAGACGCATAGGTGACGTAACCATTACCAATATTTTGCTTTTTTATCATTTAAAACAAATGGGTCTCGGGGTCTGTACCGTAACAGATCAGAGAAGACGGCATATTGCAGTGAGAACATCAGTGACACTCGGCTGCGCCTCATGTGCCACACATTTTACCGAATTTTGACGTCATTTTGATCTATCGCTGCACAGATACATAGCAACATAGAATCTATTTTTTTATCCTTTGCACCTTAACATCAGTATGCGTATTCTAAATACTGTTCTCCGCATAAATCCTAAGCTGCTGACAAGGATAATTTTTTAACAATCAAGAGCTTCTTAATAGTCGGTGATCATTTTCCTTATTCTTGTGACCTTAAAGTTTGATTCAAGGGTGATCTTGTAAGGAGAATTTAAGTGCTCGTCAGTCTTAGGGGTTAAGGGGTTAAGCAAAAAACAGCACCTTACTAAACGAGCAAAACAACCGAAATTTTCATCTTAAAAACTAGACACAATATCATCACAACGCCACGTGCAGAATAACTTGAACAACACACGTCCCAAACTCTCACAGCTGTGCAACTGTTTACAAAATGAAAATACCTTAGCACTCGGCTCTTCAATGCTCTCCTTGACAGGGATAGGAACACGTTCTAACAGCTTGTTCAGTTCCAGCTTTTCTTCCTGGTGGGAAAAAATTAAATCGCAATGACGTTATATTTAAACTCATGATACAAATTCTTGTAATTATCCAATCTGCATGTCCAGGATCAAATTGGATCACAAACCTAGTGGCGTATATAGCCAGGGCCAATCACGGTTTCTACGGCATTCTTAAGAGCAACTGGAGGCACTGCTACACACCCACCCCTCCCCTCCCCCTTCTAGATGGGATGCTAGTCTATCGTACGTATACCCGTTCATACTCCTAGATGGAGAGAGGCATGGCGAGAGTTTATTTCAGTGACAAGCCCCAGTCTCAAACCCAGACCTCTTTCCCAGACCACCGCCCGTAAGGACACCAAACTCAAATTTACATGACGCTTCATTTTTGATTTCATTTATCGGTCTACCTCTCTAACGGTGATGTACTTGAACTCAGAAGACAGAGAAAACACTCTGAACAGCTCGATCTCACTCAGAGTAGGCTTCAGCAGGCTGTTGTATGTGGCAATAGTTTCTTGGGTGCAGTAATAATGGCTGGCAATACGACCTAATTCAGTCACCTGAAAGGAAAATCAAGGAAAGCCATTGACGATGTGTACAAAAATTAATGCAAAACTGAACGAAAGAAAAAAGATCTAATGAAAAACAAAATATCAGACTTTCCATCTCACCTGGAAGTTTCCAGATTTCTTGTCGTATTTCACCAAGTTGTTTTTGTCCAGCTGAGAGGCTGCTGAATGAATTAAGTCTGCCCTTCGCTAAATCATAATTTAGACATAATACAGTTAGAATTGTGTCTTCTAAACTCTCTATCTTACCCTACTTTTTGCTTATTTATTTATTTCTGACTCAAAGTAAACCTGTAATGTTCAGGGTCCAATTTTTTTAAATTTCCTGAAGCGCCCCAGAATTGCACCAAATTATTCAATAAAATGCGCCGCACTGAACAATTATGCTGTAACCTTGCATTTACAAATCAACATGAACATTGAGCTAAGTTATGGTTGAATTCAAGCAAGGTAATGTTCTTCAGTTTATCTACAATTTCTCTTCCAAAATCTTAGCTCTTTGAGCAAAATGTTGCTTCAAAGGCATTAACAATCAGAGAAAGATCAACCCACACAACCACTCACAAGGAACCAGCATCTGCGAGAGCCATTCTCAAGAAAACAAGGATCAGTTTAATGATTTGGATTAGTTTCAATCACAAATCAGTTTCCAGGCAAATATTTTTTAATTGAAAACATCAGCTGGCATACTAAAACGTGCCCACTGTATGCCACGAAACTTTACATTTAAAAAGCCACACCTGTTCAAGAAGTGGGTCCTTTTCGATCTCATCATGCGAGATCCCGTACAAGGAAGGATTTCTTAGCATTCGAATATACAAGTAAGTGTACCCTGATGAAAAAGAGTATTAAAATCAATAATCAAAAGCAGTTCTACATGCTCCATAATTCTGAAAATGTGAGGAAGACTCAGTTTTAGATCACAAGAATGCCACATCTCACCTAACCAATGCACAGCCTCCTTAGCATTCTGCACTGTCCCCAGGACAATTTCAGCATTGAGATTGTCAGCCAGTTTATTGATAAACTGACTTTCAATGGGCAACTGAAGGAGATAAATCACTTAATTAGATGACTAAACAGGACTTGCCTATCCCAGACTGGCTGTAAAGATTGAAAACTGTATCCTGAAGAGTTGAATATGAACACAACAAAAAAGCTACACATAACTTTCCTCTGTTTACAAGGATTCTGTCATAATTTGAAGAATAATCAATGATGGTTTGTTCATCATCTGCATTTCAATCCATTTTTAAAATTTACCCCTACCACCCCCTCAGATCTCAGAGGAAATTCTCCTTAATGTCTGCCAGACGATTCTCATGATGTTCCTTTGGAGAATTTGGTATTGGATCAACTAATAATTTTTCGTTTTTCTCATCCCTTGTCTGCTTGATGTTGTATTGGTATTGTGAGGAGAAACTCTGCCTTGGTCACATGTGGGAGTTAAAGGCAGACCTGAATATTTTTAATAATTGTGTTTCCATGAGTTTCATCTCAAAGAGAAGTACAGTTACAAGCATTAGCCCTTCAACCACCACAAGCGATCAGCATAGAACTTCTCCTAAAAAATCTCATTAAACTTTTCAGCCACAGATAGAAAAAAGAAACAACCCTATCAAGTGGAGAATGTTTACTTGACACAACATCAAGTTACAAGGGAATACATAGCAACAAGAGGGGAGCATTAACCCTTTAATCCCTGAGAGTGACTAGTATCTAATTCCTCCTTTCAAAATCCCCCCCTGAATGTTAGGGTGTAAAGGGCTAATCATCAGATCCTTGGAGTCACCTGTTGATTCATGAGTGAAAGGTAATACTGCAGTTCACTGTGACTTGTTAACAGGATGCCTTCTCCCTTGGTGTCGTACTGTGGACGACCTGCGCGCCCCAGCATCTGCATCACATCTAGTGCACCCAGCTCCACCCAGCGACCCTTCTCAGGATTGTAGATCTGCAAAAGCACAAAACTGCTCCATCAAAGACTATGTTGCTGCCTATCTTTGGGATTGTTGCTCACAAATCATAGCCATATGTACACTGACCAATGTTTGATTTCATAGCTTTTGAATGTGCAACTGACTTACATGTACAGTACCATTCAAATGTACTGCAGCACCCCCATGCATGCCAAGCACATGTAATAAGTGTAAATTACATGTCCTTCAGGGTGTGTAGTAACATGTGTGCCATAGGAAAGTCACACATGAAGTGGTTTATGGGAAAATGCATGTATTTTAATCTCTTCTGTTATTCACTCCATGCTACCGCTGTGGAAATTTATATTTCAATTGACAAGAAAAATGTGCAGTTGATCATCTAAGTATCCTATGTGTTCAACTTCTGTGACCACAAATACTGTGTCTTTGAACAGTATGAACACACCTAGATGAACTTTTAGATCAAAAGTACCACTGTCAAAAGTGGGACTCTCAGGGATTTGCATTTTTCTCAGTTAATAGTACATAAAAATTATTTCTTTCTTCTGAATCATAAGGAATAAATTTTCTTTTAATTGTAGTAATGTGTAATTGCTAGGATTATAAGTAATTTAATTGTAATTTTCAGGTCAGGAGGACTGTAACTGTAATGTCGTAATTAGCACATGTATTTGGTTGGTGCTAGAGCCATTAGACACCAAAATCAAGTTGTTATCATCATCATTATTATTATTAAGTCTACCACAGTCCTGATCCTAAAAGTGCATAGGACACTTCTCACATACATGTATGAACCTGTTTGGCACTATCACATTCCTTGCCAAAAAGTTCTTGGCAACTCAGCACTGAGTTAATCTGCAATTGTCCACCATAAAAGGAAATTCTCACCTGTGTTCCCTTTATGATGACTGTGTGTGCAGGCAAGTTCACACCCCAAGCCAGCGTGGCTGTGGAGACTAACACTTGGATGTGCCTGTCAGCAAAGAGATCTTCTACTAGAGTTCTGTCCACTCTTGTCATACCAGCATGATGAATAGCAAAACCATAAGGGAGCAGATCCTTGAGTTCCAAGTTCACAGCTTGCTCAGCTTCAGTTCTAAAGTACAACATTCAAGAAGAACACTTTTCATCGAAAAGCATTTATCATCTCAACATGGGTGTGCTCAACAAATTCAAAATTCAAGTTGTGACACTTGTTTCAATGGAAGTCTACATTTACAATCCTCTGTCATGTTCATGTATGAAAATTGTCTACGCATTTCTTTTCTCGAGGTTCCCATTTATCATGTCCACACTATTTTGCAATTTTTTTTATCCTTATTAATGCATCATAAAGGAAAGATACCCCCTATAATTTTTTATAGAAAGAGTGAGGGTTTATTTGTTAGGCTAACCCAGTACAATTCCATTTTGGATTCATTATGTACAGCTGTACCAACCCAGTCTAAAGACATGAGCAAATATTTCAATTGAATCATGTTAATCTGATGATAAACTCTTAAAATTTGAGTGGAAAAAAAATGGGAAAGTTGATACATGTAGAATGTAACTCTGTTGCAGATGCAAATCTGTGATGTAAAATACCAATACCAACCTCAACACTTCTGTGCTTGCCGAGTCTTCCCTCAAGAAATGTCCCAAAGTGTCTCTTTCCAGGCAAAGATCTCTTATGGCCCTTGCTGTTTTACTGGTCTCCTTTCTTGAGTGAACAAAGATCAACACTTGGTTCTTTCCTGCATGTTCAATGACTTTCTCATAAACAACATCATTCATCACCTGAAACACAAAGTATTCCTCATTAACACCTTAACCTCCAGAAGTGATTAAAATGTAACTTCTCCCTACAATAATTATCCATAAATTGTACAACAAACCAGTATTAAGAATACTCAAACTTATCAGGTAGAAGTTGTTATCTGATCTATCACCAAATTCTCATTATTAATTTACATGAAAATGTGTAGCAGCTAGAGGGGAGAACAAATAATCAGATCTTGAGAGTTAAAGAAATAAAAAAAATAGTTAATGTGACAATATCATAACAATGCCAACTGAATCACACACTCAAACTCAGCAATTTCCTGTGATTTGTTATTGTATTCAAATGTATTCAAGTTGTCCTTGATTTCTCTTGAAACAATGCCTATATTTAGATATACATGTACAATTCAAGGGGTTCTACCTCAATATGAGTCAAAAATGAAGGGCAAAAATATAAACAATTAACAGTGTCGCTCTCATTGATGAAATAGGCCAAAGCCTGTCATCAGCAATCATTACTCAAAGGCCACTGGTACATGTCTCTACCTGCAGTCTTTTTATAGGTTTCTTCTCTGTAACACCAATGTACTGCTGTTCCAGTGGAACAGGTCTGAAGCTGTTATCAAAAAAGAACAAACCCTTTGCAGGATTCACACGCATAAAGGTTGCAACATCCTCATAATTTGGTAAAGTGGCACTCAACCCAACCAGTCGCACAAGCTCCTGGGTTGTTTCTATCTGACGAATGGTGCGTGCAACAAGAGATTCTAGAACTGGACCACGATCATCGTGAAGAAGATGAATCTCATCAATGATGATGAGGCGGACAAGCTGTGTGAATGTTCTCTCTCCTCCCTTCCGGGTAATGATGTCCCATTTCTCAGGGGTACAGACAATGATCTGGGTGCTGTTGATCTGCTCCTTATTCATGTTATGATCTCCTGTTAACTCAGATACTGTTATTCCATATGTGCTGAGTCTCTGAATGAAGAAAAATTTAAAAAATCAATCAGACTAGAAGACAACATAAGGACTTACTGAACATTTGCAATGAAAAACTTAAGAGTCCCACTTCTATTGACTAGGCTAAATTTTTATAAACACGTCATCACTTTAAAACTTGAAAAAGCATGTTTCCCAAAAGTGATACATGTAAAAAAAAAGTCAAAAAAAAAAAAAAAAAGGAGACCCTTTTTAACTCGTGAATTGCGCGCATGCGCAAGAGCGAGTTATAGATACGATGTGGGGAATGGCATTCGCTCGCTCGATTGGTCGATTCCTGTAAACTTTTTTTAGATTTTAGGCTTTTGAGAGCATTTGATAGTTTTTGGCGAGCAATAAAAAGACGAAATGGCGACCTTTGTTGCTAAGAATAGTGGTGGGGTGAAAAAGAAGCCAATTACAATCTTTAAAGAGTTTTTTTTTTACGTTTTAGTTTCAACAAGCGGCGCCAGCGACTGGCAGGCATGCAAGGATTCACACTGAAATAACAGAACAACCTTCATTTTTCATAAAATTGTAATTTACAATCCTTGAACTTGAAAACAATCCGAAGATTCATTGAAAATATCACTTACTGCGAAGTGCTCGGAGTTTACAGATGTTCAAAAGCTTTTTCTGTTATAGCGTGAGATTGAGGACAAAATTGATCATTACGTTTCGTCGCGTGTGTTTTTCCTGTGTGAAGCAACAAAAGATGCCGGCGACTGACGAAATAACAAGTTAACACGAAAATCAATTAACACCTAAACAAACAGTTTTAGCTACCGATTTTCAGTGAATTTTAAAAGAACAATTTTCTTTTAAGTTTCAAGACAATTTGAAGATTCAACATTCATACAACGTACTAAAATGCGAAAGTTACACACCACAAAATTGGTAAATAGGCCTGAAATGAAATTCTATCTTGTTATTGATTACACGTTGCCTAGCACGTGACTTAAATCTACCCAGGCGGAGATCCAAAATGACGGTGGCAGGCTTAGCTTAGTTATATCACTCAAAACTCATTCCCGTTTGTCTCTTTTGATAAAGAGGGAATCGTTAATGTTTTCATTAAGACAGAATTGCCTTGATTTTCTAATATTTACAACGAAAGACAGTAAATCTCACTTTTCACCCACATTTACTTCCAATCTTTTCTCTTAAACCAGAAACAAAAATGATAGACGTTTAAAACACATGACATCATCCACCTTGTCAAATGTAATAGCTTGATCATTTCAATGGTAATGCCTTCTTATCCCAACGTTACTTTGTTTCTTTGCTACATTAGCGAACACTGAACTACTGCTCATACTCTAGATATGACAATCAACCACAAAATTACCTAAACCAGATAACATTAAACATAATCTAAAAAATCATGTGTCAATTCACGAGTTTGCTCACAGAGCACTTTGATTAGTTATGAATTCCAAAGATCAGTTCACAAAATGTTAGAAAGAAAATGTGTCAGATGAAAATAAAAAAAATGCATACAAAAGAATCTTGTGACTGGGGGAGAGGGACCAATACTTTCAGTTTTGCATCTGATTGGTTAAGAACATAGCACATGCTTCCTTGACCAATCATGGTGCACAATAAAGCAAAACAGTGCAATCCTGTAATAGTTAACCCTTCACCTTTTAGATGATTAACATGTAACCTCTCCCCAAAATATCCATACATTATCTGGCAAACAGGTAATGAGAATACTCAAACTTATCATGTAGAAGTTTTTATCTCGATCTAACTCCAAATTCTTATAACTAATTTACAAGGAAATGTGTAGCAGCTAGAGGGGAGAGTGAAAATCAGATTTAGGGAGTTAAAGGGTTAAAATTTTTCTGAAGAAGTCTCACCTTTGTAAAATTTGCAACCATTTCCTGCACAAGAGATTTCATGGGTGCAACATAAATAGCTTTGAATTCCTCCAGATTGATTGTTCCATCAAGGTTGATGTGCTTGCCAATCTCCCTCAAGATGGTCAATAGAGCCACATTGGTTTTGCCAGCTCCAGTTGGTGCACAAAGCAACAGGTTCTCATCCGTGTTTAGAGCTGAGTTGCTCAACCGGCTCTGGATTCTGTTCAAAGATTCATAGCCCTCAAAGGCAGGTTGTGCGTATTTAGGAAGACTTGTGATAGAGACTCGCTCCTGAAAATTGAGGATAGGAACTTCATCATTCAGCCTACTTAACTTAGACACATAGGGGAAATTAACAATATCGAAAACAAAAGTTAACAAATTCATTTGTTGAAAGATTGATATAACTGTCCAAACTCTGCACATTAGTAAGCTACATAATTGCCAACTGACCATTTCAGAGTTCATGCCAACTTGAGCCTTAGTGGTTGTCACTTCTGATATCAAATACTCTGAAATTATCTTGGAACTTTTGAACAAAATCTCATGTTTCAGTGATAGAACTTGTTAAACTAATCCTCCAAAAGAAATAGCAATCTTCTAATAATCTAGATGTCATTAATTAGCACCAAATTCTTCAAAATCGCCAAGACAACATGTTGCTAAAACTTCTTATGACAATGAAGACACCATTTAACCCTTTAATCCCTAGGAGTGACCAGCATCTAATTTCTCCTTACAATATCAGCCCCAAATCACACATTGAGGTAATGAGAATAAAGGAAATGGTCACCAACAAGAGAAGCTCTGGATTATGAAACAAATTCTCCTCACCAGCACCTTAGGGAATGTATAGGGAACATTATGGAGAATATGCATACTGATGTTAAGGTGGAAAGGGCTAACAGAGATGTAACCAGGGGTTATAGCACAACACTTTATTTTCTTGATGTGATTCACTTGTTACTTCTCCTTGCACCATGTTCACAACATTCTCCAACAAAAAAATGATAAGAGAAGACAAACTTCCCTGCTGAATGGTTTAAATAACATCAATTTATCACTAAATTCTCTTTTTAAGTCCACCAGGAGATGGGCAACAACCAGAAGGGAGAAAAACTGCTTTGATCTTAAGTACATCCTCACCTCTCCTGCTTCATATGGTTTGGGTTTCAAAGCTGGGACATGAACTTCCTCGTAACCTTTTCTTTGTTTTCTGAATGATCCATCAGGCAGCTGACATTTCTTGTTGGCCATCAAATGACTCCCATCCTTAAATGCTAGATCTTCCAGATCTAAAATTCTGCGACTACCACGAGTCTGTTGGGGAAAAGAAAATCTCACTGATTATATTTTAAGTAAGGTTATAAAATTGAGTGTTCTCTTAAGGCAAAGATCAATACTCCTTTGCGTACAAATAAAGAATTCTATTGCAACACCCAGAAAACCATAAACACTGAAAATATAACTGGAATGTGTTATGTCAATCAAAACCATGCCAGTCAGGTAAGAAAAATCTCACCTTTACACAGTAGTGCCTCTTGGTCTGTGCTTTGTTTACATTACCTCATTCCCCTAACAATGGGTAACAATGCCGCTAAACCAATAGAAAGTCTTAAATATTCCAATGAACAATGACAATAATACCTGATCAGATTCAAATGCATCCAAATCTGCTGCAATTCTTGCTTTCCTATTGGCTGCCTTGCGAGCTCTTTCCTCCTGCAACAAAAAATACCAAGATTATTATTCATGACTGTTTTATTTTATTTCATCACTAGCCAGGTTAGAGATCACCATTGTGCTGAGGGTTCCACATGGGTGAGGTAGACAGATCACTATCCAGACATAAAGAAAACCCTCCTGACACGTTATGGTTTCACTCCCAGATCTCTTCAGTAATTCTCCTTACTGTCTGTCATACAACTCTTACAATGTTGGTTTAAAGAATTTGGTATTGCATTAACTAACAATCCCCTAATTGATATTTTTCTCTATACTCATCACTTATCTGCTCGACCTTGTATTGATTTATTAAGGAGAAATTCTATCCTGGTCACTCATGGGATTTAAAGGGTTAACACTATTTGCCAACAAACATTGTACCACATACAAAATGAAACCCAGCAGCAAACAACATGAAGTAATACCAATCAGTTCACTGGAGTTAAATAACATTGTTGTTCCCTTTAATCAATGTTATCAGGGCAGACAATGCTAAAAAATTCAAGAACCTTCTGCATAAGCATTTGAGTGCTCCTTAATTTTTTTTCTCTTGATATTATTGTTAACAAGTAAAAATCATTTCAGTATACTTGATCACCCAAGTAAAAAATATTTGTTGTTGTCAAATGTGATAAGTTTTATCTTATAGCATATCACAAATTAGAGTTTATTTTAAGGTCTGGGGATCAACTTAATATGAAGATTAATTTCTTCTCTGCTGGCTCTCCTTTTGCAATTCTAAACATAATTTCAATTCAAATAAAGAGTTATCAATAAATTAAAAACTAAATGAAGTAAATAAAGAGTTAGATATGCTTAGTAAGTTAAAGTTTTGAAGTTGTCTGACCTGAATCAAATCTTCTTGTTCTGTCTCAGTCAGTGCATGCAAGATGGAGGCCAAATCCGGATCAGCACTCATCTTCTCTTCAATCTCTTTCTTTTCCTTTGCACTCTGTGCGGTTGCAAGCAATGTACAATACAGCACCATGCTCTTGTTCTTCCGCAGTAACCGGATAAAAGAGAACTTATCATGTCCAAGAAGAAGCATCATTTTGTTTTCCAGCTCACGATCATCCTTTGCACTCTTCAGGATCTCCAGGACTTCTTCAGCTTTTGATCTTGAAGCCTCAGCATCTGCATAATACTTGTTCAATTCTCGCTGCAGCCAAAAGGCATCAATGTCTCGAGGATGAAGAACATCACCTGTTCTTTGAGCTCTGTCTTCTTCAAGCTGCATGAGAAATAACAAAAATTAACCTAAGATTGTGATTAACTACACATTTACTGATAACATTTCCTAATATCTCACGTTAATCTTTCTCAAGATAGGACAAAGAGGACATTGTAGTCTCTATGAAGGATTCTAACCTTAAGACCTCAAAATCAAAGAATAGGTTTCAAAAAGCTCTCAGTAGTATTGCTTATAAAACTACTGTTAGTATGATTCAAATTTCACTCACAGTTCACATTTAAATAAAATTGGGATCCTGTACAGGTAAATGCACAAATACATGTAGCACATGCAAATATGTACACCACCCTCTAGAAATTAAGGGTAACAGATACTGTGGAACAAAAAAAAAAACCCAAATGAAAAATATCTTACCCCTCCCTGGAGAGTCATGGTTGTATCAGCCTCTACTCCTTCTTCCTCATCACTGGGCTCTTCATCGCGGACTTCATCAAAGTCTTTATCTTCCTGCAATTCATGAAAAAGATATTTCCATCATGGACCGAGGTTATCAAGATTTCTCCATTATCCTGATTTTTCGATTATTGGAATTACTTCTCAGGTCCCAATTTATTGGGTTGTTGGTTACATATAGCTTATTAAATAACTTTTTGTAAATACTTTTGACAAATGTTAACAGTTTATACACCATAGTTTGTAACTGTACTTTAATTCATGCATAATATTGATTAAATGTATTCTCTTTTGAGTCATTCGGTTTTATTTTTGGCTCATTGATATTCATATTTTCAATTATCTGGACTCACAATTACAGGGGTTATTCAATTCCCACAAGTCCAGATAATCAAGATTATACCATACTAAGTTCACGTATACTCCTTAGCATGTCTGTTGTCAATAACTTGAATGTGTTTGTGTTTATGTATAGCCACCTAAGACAACACAATGATTTTAGCAGAAATTTTTACCACATTTTATGTTTACAATTACCTCTTCCTCTTCTTCATCAAACTGTACAGCCACACCATATGTCTCATCAATAACCTCATCTGTATAAAGAAAAAGAACAAATGCTTGTATTGAACCAGCATGGAAGAATGCAACAAGGATTACCCCTTTCAACCCAAAGAGTGACTAGCATCTACAACTGCAATTTCTCCTTACAATATCATCCCTGAATCACTCATGAGGGTCGCAAGAATTAAGGAAATGATCACCAACTAAAGAAACCCTTGATTGTTTAACAAATTCTCATTTTCAGCACCTCAGGAAATGTATAGAGAACAGTATAGAGAGTGTGTGTACTGATGTTAGGGAACAAACAGCTAAAATTTTGGTACATTTACTAATCATTATCACTCGCTGATCATTATCATAAACCAAATAATCCACATGGCTTCTTCAGAATCAGGTAAAGCATGGGTTTGTTTTAATCATTTTGATCAGCAAGTTTTACTTTTACTGTTTTCTTTTACTACTTCAAATAATGAAAAAGCAAGTTGTGAAAAAATAATCAAGAGAAATCGAATTGGGTAAAAAATTGGAACTTATAGTGCTAAAAATAAATATATAATCACCATCATTTAGTAAACTCCTATCAACAGAGTAATCTGTGATCTTTTTCCCCAAGTTCACCAGTAAGGCATATCTTTCATCAGGCATTCCACCAAGAAGGGACACAATTTCTTTCTGTCGTTCTTTATCCTGACATAAAACCATTAATTTTGCATGAAGTAAATCTATAGCTACATATGTTACACTAAAATAATGACAATCATTCAAAAGCAAAAGTCTTTGTGTTTGGTAAAACACTGACAAGAATACACATACACTGTAACTTAAAATTTTGTTCAAAGAACTTATTTAACCCTTTCAAGGACCAAGCAAATTATTAATAAATTGGCCTGGATAACTTCCCAAGGGATAGGTGAATTTCCCTCTCCACATTAAACAGGCACATGGAACAATCACATGACTGTGGTAAGCTAAGAGAGGAATACAGTAGACTTGATGATACCAACAAGCATTAAAACATACAGTACAGCTTAGAGCTGTAATCTTGCAGAAAGCTCTACTTTATCAAAGTTTCAATTACAGAATATAGTTGGAAGAAAATGGCATAAAGTAACACAGAAATAACCCACATACACCTGTACATGTGTAATCACTAAAGAAAATAATTAGCTCAGGCCACCAAAATTCAGGCAGAACATTTTGCACAAATGGTCTACCAAGCATTTTCCCCTTCACATTTCTCAAAGAAGTATGAAAACCAGTCAGTCAGGTTTCAAGGGAATTTACTAACAACCAATTAAATATCAAGTAGGTCCTAAATTACATGAACATCATACCTTCAGCTTATCATCCTTCAAAGCTATCAACACTTCATCCGCAGCTCCACAAAGAATGTCTCGTGGCTGGGTTAAAAAAAAAGAATTCCACGAAAAATAGCACATTTACATCTACCAGTATCCAGGAAAGTTCTTGTGGTTATAAGTTTTACATACAGTATAAGGAAATGTTCTGTTCACTATAATGTCTTCTGAAAAACTAGAAACAAAAATTCCTCAGAGATGCAGTGTTTTAACAGAGCACACATCTTCATAGTTACCTGATCACCAATAGCTGCTTGTATAAAGCTCAAGAGGACCTCGTATGTGGATTTGGTTTCCCTGGTTTTTGGCCTGTATCGAACACCAGCCAAGTCTGATGACTCATCTGACAGAAGACTGCTACTGGTCTTGCTCTTGGTAAAGTCTTCTTTCTCCATCATTTTCTGACGTCTACAAGAGAAGAAGCTCATATCAACCCTTTACTCCCTAACATCAGTGTGTACATTCTCATCACTGTTCTCTAAACATTTCCTAAGGTTCTGACAAGGAGAATTTGTGTAACAATCAAGAGCTTCTTTTGTTAATGTTCATTTCCTTTATTCTCGTGACCTCGATGAGTGATTCAGGGGGGATAACTCTTAGAGGGGTTAAACCCTTCAGTACAAACAGCAAAATGATTTCTCTCCTAAAAAGAGTGATTACTGCATGTCATATATCCCTCAGAAATCGAAATAAAAATAGCTAGTTGTATTGTAGTGGATGTAAAGAAAACTATATCAATAACAGTTTACTTACTTGGCCTTTTTCTCTTCTGATACAGGTGGTTTTGTTCTTTGGTACTTGTCACCCATTTTAATTCCCCCAATGTGACCCACAAGGGACACGACCTCCCCTGTTGCTTCATCACGTCCTCGCCGCTCAATCAAGGAACGATCGGCTTGCAAAACAAGATTAGAGTTCTGGAAACAAACAAATACATAATCATTAAGGGGGTAAGTTTCTAAAGAAACTGTGGTGCTGTATCAGTAGGAGAGTTCAACAGGGTAATTTAGTATTATCAACTGAGTTGATCTTGTAAATTAGCCAAGGTAAAGAGTTTAAAAGCTGACATTTCAAGTTTTAGCCTTTCTTCAGAGCTCCAACAAAGGGCTGATGCTCGAAACATCGGCTTTTGACCAAATACATAATCATATAAGAAGGATGATAAAAAATTGTCAGAAATTTTATTATGCAAAACTTAAGTTCAGGTAATAGAAAATGATGTGATAGAAGACAAATTTTGAGCTAGGCCATGAAATAGTGAAAGATGTATATTTGTCTTGTCAGAAGCATGATTCCAGAGGTTAAAATTCCAAATTCTCCAAAAGAAACTCTTACACCTACAAATCAATGCTTTACTACTGAGCTCCAGGAAACTCTATCCTGCGATGGGAAGGTGACCTGATTCCGTCAAACTGCTGAAAGCATCTTTGTCCATGCAGAAATGCATGCAGTAAAGAATATGGCGAAAATTTTTCAAAATCATTAATTACGCCAAGCTGATTTCGCTTTGACGAATTAGAATAAAAGTGTTCAGGATAACACTTGTAGTTATAATTAGCGCTGCGAATGTAGGATATGACATTAGTGGAGTCCGGCTTAGAGCTCGCGATAAATAGATATACACGTTATAACTGTTGCCCTTCTCTTGTTCCTAATGATTACTTGTTCCAATTGCACTAAAAGGCTGCAACGAGCCGACGATGATAATTTTTGTCCAATTCTACAACCACGTGGTTCAAAACGCTGCAAAAATCCTTCATAAACTCACCGCTTTGTACTCATACTGCAACGATCTGGCCGTAGCATCAGCCATGATGCTGTATCAGACCTACTCCTCGTCACTATTGCTTGTTACTTGTCTGGATCAAATTAAAAGCGTTGCGTAGTGTGGGTCGATTAAGACAGTTTGCAGGGAGAAGAATCAAGATGGCTGCCAAACGTTGGCCGTGCGTATGCCAATAACGCAGTCCGCTGACCACTACCGGCAGTCTATCCATCTCGTCCCCAGAAGTCCTCCTGGCTAACGCTCGAGACATTAGTTTAGAAACTCTTTACGTTGACCAATTTATTATCAACTCAATTGATAAAACCAAATTATCTTGTTATACTACCCCACCAACACAGCACCACAGTTTCTTTGGAACCTTTTCCCCTCTGAAGCTCGCTAGCAGAATTGAACAACGAGGTCCGTTTCTAGACAACAGTGTTCGATTTTTAAAAAACTGGTGAACGATTTTAGACTCTTCGTGGCCGATTTCAGACACTAGTGTCCAATTTTAAGCATTACCGCCCTATTCTGGACACCAGCGTCTTATATTGGACGCGAGTGACCAATTCCGATTTCAGACAGTAGTGGCCGATTTAGATAATATTGTTCAATCCTAAAAACGAGTGTCCGCTCTGAGGCATTTCAAGCATTAGTATCCGATTTTGGACAATAGTGTCCGACTTTAGATACAAGTATCTTTTTTTACACACACACCACAGTATGATTTTGGTCTCTAGTGTTCGTTTTTATCGTTCACGAATTGTCTAAATACCAACTTGGTTGAGTTCAATAGTTTAATTGGGTGGTGTTACAAAGAATGGCCTTTATTTTTTCTTAGAAGTTTCTTCTACTGTTTGATTTATTTAGTTGACAGTGTTGTGCTGCAAGGAAGCACCTTGATAAAGCGGATGTGCGTGTGTTCCTGTTCTGCTGAGACCGCCGCATTCTTATCGCTGAAATAAATATAGCTCTTATCATTGTAACTTTCTAACTTTTAAGCAGATAAATACTCACGCACTTTAAGAGCGGATCAGTCGGGTGTGAGGCAGCTCAGCGGAAGTGACGTACATTATTTTCTTTCTACTTCCGTTAGCTACTTCCGCGTCACATGATCTTAAAGTTTAACGTGAAAGATACAGCTTCAGTCCCGAGGGAAAAAGAAGACGGACAAACCCGAAAGATGAAGCGATGGTTAGAGAACAAAGTCTCTGTGTATTTTAAAACTGTTAAAATGTCGTTTTTGGCAGGTGCGCTTCTCGCTTCGGCCTTATATCCGATCGGAAAAAAACACGATCGGTAACTTACAGTACAGACCTCAAACTCGATTAGCTAACGGTATTTGCTTACCAACCCTAAATCCTATTGAGCTGTATTCCTTTCGCGGAAAATATCTTGAGGTCTCATATTCCCACTTCCGACTTGCACATCTTCCGTTTCGACCACTGCTAACAGATTGAATGAGCCGACTTCCATGAAAACATGGAAGTTAAGAGCTTTTGGGCCAAGATCAAACAGCATGCTATTCCAGTAGGTTTTTTAGATCTGCTCCGAGTCAATTAACCAGCAACAAGATTTTTGAAGAATCAATAAATGGGATGAAAAAAATTAAACGTAATCCGCTCTCCTGGAGACGTATTCCCAGCTTAGTGGAAGAGGAACTAGAGGTTGACTTTTCGTTTGGGTTTGAAACAAGATAAATGGCTTCGATAATTTTAACTTGTGAAATAATGTTGTCTTTTAAAGCTTTCGTAATCTGCGGCAAGCGAGAAAGCAGAGAGTGAAACTATATAGATATCCACAAGAGCACAATTTGCACCAGCTCTTTTGAACAGAATGTGGGGTTCAACTTCATTTAGAGCTTCCGGAATCTTGGCAGGTCAAGAAACGGAAATAGCACGTAACCAGGCTGGGCTGACTTTGGTCTACAACAGGGTCAGGATTCAAGAACATCCACTTCCTACTGCACGTGCATTTTCACTGGGATGGATGTAGCATGAACGCGTCATTGGGAAGTAATGATTGAAAATGTGCAAAAACGTGCTTCGAAAGTAAACTTGCTTCAGAAGCAGTGGCCTGTTTTCCTAGCAGGTTACATTTTCCTTTTCGATGGCCTATCTGTAAGTAGAGAAATGGAATCTTTTAGATTCATATTCAAAGCGACAGCGCATGATTGTTCAAACATTAATTCTCTCTTTTACAGGAATATCAAGTGGAAATAGACATGGAAAACATTACACGCATAAGTTAAATTTAACATAATTTAACATAATTTAAAACCGGAAGTTCCTAATCATTCCAGAAATCAGTCAGTTGCATTTACCACAGTAGTAAGCGGATATGATCTGGTTGAAGCGTATCAAGTATTGTTTTTCTAGGCTTTCGTTGCAGGAAATCAGTGACAAACTCGAGACAAACAAGACGCCTCAGAAGTGGTATTTATAGACCTCAATTGAAGGTTTGAAACCATTATATTATCGACAGTATTGAACAAGGGAGCATTAAACTCAAAAGAAGACCATACAAGACGATCGGTTTTGATTGTTTCACTAGGTGAGTAAACATCGTATGTTGCAGTTGCGTTTTGTATGCGTGTGATGTATAGATTATATAGATTTAAATGCATACTGGCACCCAGTTTCATGGTTATTGTGGGTGCAAGTGCCCCTTGCACATTTATTATAGAATGGAATTAATATATATTGTTGAATTTATTATGTGTTATGGGGAAAAGAAAGTTCCTAGTCGTTGTTTTTCTCTCTCGTTTGTGCTTTATTTAGATCCATAGCACTGAATCAGAAATCTCGAATGTTGAATACCTTGGCATTTATCTAGTTAGTTTATCTAGGTCCCTTTCGTGTCTTTGTCACTGGACGTATTATGCTGTACGTGTTCTTTTCGCAGTTTTTCTTGTCTTTTTGTACAACAATTCAAATGTTATAATTTTGCTAAATATGTTTATACATCTCACCGCTATTAGCTCCAGCCATTTTCGGGTTATGTGTATGTATTCATTTTGTTTAATCTGTAAACTACATCAAGAAAGCAGTGACAGGTTTAAAACATTCACGAAAGTAATTATGATTGTAATGACACCTTTTACATAGATGTCCTGTAGGAAGAAAGGTTAAAATGAACGACTTCCTGGTTTCATTTCAACTAAACCGCCTAAAAATCACAAATGGAGATCTTCAAGAACGTTTGTTTAACCTATCGTCATCATTGAAGCCTCTTGGTACATAATGGCCTATTCTTAGCATAGTTCTCTTTTGAAAAAAAAAATTATAACTGTACAACATCCTCGCCAATCTTTGTTCAGAGTGAGGTTTGAGTGACATCCTGACGAACAGCTTCGAAGATACTAACTCAGTTTCCTTAACACATTAACAGACTGAACAATCACCATCCACTCGGTATCCTTCAAAGAACAGAACGATCCACATTCAGTTGCAGAGATATTACCAGACAAAATGAAGGTAATGCATTGTATGAGATGATGTGATGTGATGTGTTGTGAATGGTAATAAATCTGGATGGTTCTACCGGCTTTCTAGACTCCATACACCCATCTATATTTGTTCTCACTTCATCTTGTCGCCATCTTTCGGTCAAGAGGCGCAGCAAAATCGATTCTATTTCACCCTTTCGTTCATTTATTCGTGAATTCTTATCAGTTTCAAGTTTGTGGAGGACACAGAACAGTTTTTCCTTCTGCTGGAATTCTGAGCGTACCGTGTTTCGGCGCTTGAGTATATGCAAGCTAAATTCACGGATGCGGGTGAAAGCAAACATGAAGTCTTTGCACTGACTTATTATGTCAGTGATTCTGATGATAATGAGAAAGAAAGGTTTTTTCCTGTAAAGCGATTACAAATATATCTGGCTAATCATGGACATTTATTTGGTTCGAGGTTCAATCGAGGAAAGTTTATCTTTCCAATTAGCCAGTTTATTGTTTCAAACTGGGCAGTCGATCGAAACAAGATGGCAAGAATTCAACAAGGTTAACGGCAGTGCGACCTCTTATTTTCCATGTCAACAATAAAAGCAGTTGGGCGGTTTTTATCACAGTTGGCTTGAAATTTGTGCCAATTAGATGGTAATACTGAAGGGTTTTTGCAGCTTGAATTTATATTATAAAGAACTATGAAAAGAGCGATTTTGACAATTTTTAATGGCATTAAAAGAGGTAATTGGAGAAGGAAGTGGAAAATCGCTCATGTAACTTTTTGAAAGGTGGCTATCGTTTTAAAAAAGAGAGAATGTGAGTGTTTGAGTTCCTCCCCCCCCCCCTCCCCCCTTCTTTATTCCGCAGTTGAGCGTCGTGGACACGCTTTACTTCCGGCACTCTGTGATTGGTCTTAAAAACTCGTGCCATCCTTGTAACCAATCAAAACTTGGGCACTGGTTTTTTCCCGCGCTCGAAGCCGTTAATAATGGCATGTGACATTTTTTTTTTTGTTCAGAGTGGCCGTTGTGTTCACTTAAGTTTCCGTTAAGCAAAAAGATTTCACGCGGATGATTACATGCTGCTTAAGAATTATTATTCTTTTTCCCTTGCTTCGTCAATTTAGAGTTTATCAGCTCTGGTTGTTCCACTTCTTGTTTTTACACTTGTCACCATTCCACCGCCGTCTCTCCAAAGTCCAGTCCCTCGAAAATCAGTGGGCAAACCATGTGTGCTCCAAATAAATGTGCGTAATGGCGTCCTCGTGACAGAATGTGAGTCGGCATCTTTTGGCTGTTTGAGTAGTATTCCTACCTACGGTTACCCGAAATGTCAACCAGTTTATAGAATGATGGAAATTCCACAATCTGGAGAGAAAAACAACATGACTTCCCATCTGCGAGGAAAGCAAGCCACCATAGTCGATTGTAAATGTGCTTCATAAGGAATAATGACTGGTCAAAACACTGTTAGTATTAATCTTGTGCCCAGACTTTCCACATTTCAGTAACAATTAAACAGTAGGATCCGGATACAACATTATGTTAGTATGTACCACTCAGGCGAATTAGCTCTCGCGGACGTTGATTGGTTAGGAAGTGATTGGCAATTTTTTTTCCCCACAGAGTAGCCGAAGGGACAAAATTGCATGTCAAAAGTTGATTTCTGACAATTCTACGGTATAGGGAAAGAGATAAATTTTTTTTTGGTTTCTGTGTGATTATCACTGAAACAATGGTTCACTTCGGTGACATTGAAGGTGGTGGATATTTTCCTCCATGAATGAATAATCGTTAGATGTTAATTTTTTTTTTAAAAATAACTTTACATTTTTTTCTCCCTATTCCAAAGTTAGAACATTTAGTAGAAGGAAGGAAGACTTAAAGCTTGTTTTTTTTGAAGCTGTTTACATGTACAGTATTTCTACTAAAAAATCGCTAAAGAAGTCGTATCCAATTGATCGACTGAAACGAGCTAAGATATTTCTTTAAACGACCTCATCGTTCCTCATTTAACCTCGTCATTTCCAAGGGTGACCAATTAGTAATTTCTCCTTAAAGCATTAACCATTAAGTGCCAAGATCTCAATAGTAATTCTCCCTACTGTCGGCCATGTAGTTCTCGTGATGTTGGTTTGGAGAATTTGGTATCTGATCAACTAATGATCCCCTACTTGATATTTGTCTCTATTCTCATCACCTGCCTGCTTGATAGTGTATTGATATTGTAAGGAGAAATTCTTTCTTGGTCACTCATGGGAGTTAAAGGTTTAACACCAAGGCAAGCAGAAAGGTAATATCGATAAGTTGTTTCTTGATTTTACAAGAAATTCTCAGAGCTGTAGATTGACTGAAGAGAATGCGCTCTCTCAGTTTAGCTGCCCAAATAAACGGTATTCTGTTATTAGCATTTCAGTCGTTTTATTGTGAATTCTTACCTGAATAAAAATCCTATGAGATTACTAGCAGTGATTTTTATTTAAACCTGATTGAGACATTTCTCACGGACAAATGTAATGACCATGTGATTTTTCGCGGAATTATATCAAATGATTGCGAAAACTTGTAACAGTGAGCACAATGTTTATCACAGCTCAGTCAAGTAATCGGTCAAATGAACCAACTGTCAAGAATTGTCAGAGTTTGGGTTCAACGCTCCAGCTAAACTAAACATTTTGAAAGATCTCGAATAATATTCTGTCGGATGAATGACATTCAAATGTGGTTGTTTCAACAATTTGTTTAGCTTATTTTCCACCAAGTTAAGCACATTTTCTCCGAGCTCTTTTTCTATCGAGCATGAAATCCTTCTTATTAAACAGACATCGATGAAAAATCAGATTTTTTCCTGCTTCGAGGACATGTTATCTTCATCGGGCGCAATAAATGTACCATTTACATCTTCGCTGGTGAAAATAAGAAAGTCGCCATGGTAACTAGGTTAAACAAACTGGTAGTTTTACTTTTCACAAAGGCTTTATTTCATTCAAATACATCACCTGGGCTGAATTCAACCTTAGGTAGAGAGGGGAGAATTTTCCACTCTGAGATTTTGTTTTATCTTATTTCGATCGCTTAAGAAGCTTTTTTACAAGCTGATTTTTATGTGGACGTGATTTCTGCATTTGGAGCTCTTGAAATGTGTTTTTAAATTGTCTTTTATCTAAATAAGTGATCAAAATTTATATCATAGACAGAACACTACATGTCTGCTTGAGGATATGAATTTATCTTCCGGTGTTAATAATATCTCTCACTCCTTCACTTCGCTCATTCTTAAGAGTTGTTATCAACAATCGATCGAAAATATTTGATTCGTTTCCACGTCCAGCCATGTAATATACTCTTGATCAATCTTACACCCCATTAGTCCAAATTACACAAAAAGAGTGTCTTACATCTTGGTGATGATTTTTTCAAATGATGAACAAAATAATTTAAATAATGAGTAGAATATCATTGTTATGACAATCAAATGAATGCTTTGAATGTTTAAGAGGGAGAGGAAGCAAAACCACTTGCTGTTCCTTTTCTCGCGGGTAAATGGTCAGTTTTATTTAACCTCCTGTCCTGTATCCTCAAGTTTGTATCGCCCGGCGAATTTCCCCCCAAGTGATTGGCCTCGTCCGATATACTGAGGGGTCAGGCTTATAATCCCACGGCTGTTTCGCGGTGGAAATTTAGTTCGCGCATGCGGTCTACAGGAAAGATCGAGTTAATTATTATTTCTCTGGTTAATACAAAATTATGCATTTGCATAAATCTAGCGTCCATGGCAACCCTTTGGGCTAAGATATAGTTTAGCCAATGAAATCTTGCTGCGTATCTAATGTATGCGGGTGAAATTTAGCATGGCGGATGCTTACACATGGAAGAGGCATTTGCCGTCGAAAATTTGAGTAAAATCGGTCAAATTTTGCCTGTGTTCGACGAAAACACGTTGCTATGGTGGAGTCTAGCAAGCACACCCTATTAAATCAACTGAAAACTTTGATTTCAATTTGGAAAAGGCTCGAATTTTTCCCAGCAAAGCAAGAGTCAAAAGAGAAGACTTGAAACCTTACTGAACAACCGACAGAGGTAAGTGTTTTAATCCGAATTGTTTAAGACTCCATTCGAGGCACTTTTAATATGTTAAGATCGGCCGTTATGCGACTCCATTTTGAATCTCGGAGGTACTGAATTTCAAGTGAAACAGTCTGTAAACGACTGGAAAGGTTTAGTTTTGGTTCCAAAGATTGTAGTAACACTTTTATTCGTCTAAATTAGAAGTTGAGCAAATAAATTACACTATATTTACACACATAGTACTCGTTCTTAGTCATCGAACCGATACATTGCTATTGAAAAGGAATGAGTTTTACTCGTTCGCTTTTCGTTTTAAATTTCTTTCTTTAGGTTTGGGAGCTTTCCCTGCTAGTTCCGGACTCGTGGCAATGTGATGGTTGACAAGGATTTGACGCAATCTCGTGTCCTTTTTCTTCACATGGTCAAAATGCTGGGACTGGGTATTGAATTCCGAGTGTATTCCTTCAATCCCTTGTTTACCGTAGAATCCAAGGCCCATGTGCCATTGTCGAAGAAAAGGGCAAACATGTTCTTCTAGCATATGCAGCTTTGGTGTGATTGTCATGTCTGGAAATTTTTCCCTAAGGAACTGAAGAAAATTTGTGATGTCTTCCTCTGCAACAAGAAAACAAGAAAAGGTGGACTTAAGACATGATCTTATTGCTGTATTCATGTTTTTCTATGAAAGTCAGGTTTTTTCTTTCAGTTATCTAGCTTATCAATCTTGCCATCATTGAGATAGTCTGCACTGTCATAGACAAAGTGGCAAGCAGCAAATAACTTAAAAACTTGTTCAAATTTCACGCTAATTTCTCTTGCTTGAGAAAGGAGGGAAGGACACAGCTCCTCTGTTTTTGTCAGCACAGCACTGCATAGTTTAATGATGTTGTCTTCCTACCAAAAAAACAAATGCAACAATTCAATGAAATTTTGTGACTCAACAAATTCCTACTCTAAGGGTAGAATTTGTGTTACCTTGCAGCAAGTGTGTACATGATTACCAATGAATGATTTTCCATGATAAGCTTGTCTCTCAACATTCATTTTCTTGAGAACCTCATCCAAATGAACCGATAGTGGTCCATTGGCTTTCTCAAAGGCAGCCAATTCCATTTGTTCATCTGCAAACTTTTCCTATAATGTTGAGATAATACTATTTAAATCTGGGTTATTTGACTTACTGTTTAGTTGCTATAATTTGATAATTTGAGCCCTTGTAATATTACAAATAAATGATCTATAAAATAAAATGATAACTTCTTTAACTAAAAAATTAAGATGGGTTTGAAACATGTAAAATGGATTTGGAGGATTGTACAGCTATGATACTGGAAAGCACCAATATATTATTTTTACCTCCTCCTTTGCATTTCCAAGGAGTTTGTCTATCTCCTCCTGTAGTAGTGTAAAGTAGGCAGGCATGATATCAACATTAGCATGCAGACTTTGAAAATTCAGCAACTCCTGTAAATAATTGGCTTTTTCATTAAATTGTTGTGCTTGTCTGGTATGTAGTTGGGCAGTTCTGAGTGCCCGGATTTTCTCATCATTCTCTTCACTGTCTCCTGCTAGAACCATTTGAATTTTTTTGTCCAGCTCAAAGCACTGGTTCTCTAGTTCGTCAAACAGTTTCTTAAACACACCCAAGCTAATGTGAAGTCCAGGAACACAAACCTGAAATAGACAACCATTAAGTTAGGTGGCCTGTAAGTCCCTCTTCAAAGCAATAAAATAAACTCTTGTATCTTACTTTGTCCAATTCAATGTCCAGCAGTTTCTCGTGAATCACATTGTGATAAAACTTCTGTTGACTTGTAACAGAGCCATCTGCAACAAACTTATCATAATCCTCTTAAATGTTTTCAAGACTTCGTTTTTCAGCATGCCCACGTTTATGGCAAGAGACTTGCATTACTTCATGATTTATCTTGTACCAAAGACATGGATATTTGCCTGCAAATACAATTCTTATGGTGGAAACCTGTTTCACAGAAATAGTTATGTAGAGTAGAGGCTACATTTATATTCTTTTATTGAATTGCTAAATCATTATTATTTGTATATGTGAATTATTGTCTTGATCATACCTGAGGCACCAGCTATTCCAAATAGCTTGCATAGGAACTCATAGTCACCAAACAGGAAAACCACTTTCTTTTTACCTCTAGAAATGGGCAAAACAAAAATAAAAATTTAATTAATATTATGCTATTTCAAGTCTTTATTCTCCCGATTAACTAAAAGTGTGGCAAATTTGTTTTCACTTACGCCCAGGTTGCTTCTTTCAAGGTGTTTACTTGTTCTTTATATTTCATTAAGGCTGTCTTTAAATTAGCCCAACTATCTTTTGCATGAAACATGGCAAAGACCACTGTGTTGGTTTTAGAATTTGGATGCCTAAGGTTAGCAATCTGGAAGGCCATTTCAAATGACCCACCACCAGCATCTCCTCCAAGTTTTATGTGCACTTCATTTTCTGGGATTGCATTGTTCCATGTCAGCCTTCCATTCCTAAAATGATAACCAACTATAATTAGACTATAATTCACAGCAATAGGCAACAGAAAATGATAAGCAACTAGCACAAAATATGTGTGGAGTTGGACATTTTGTCTGGACTGGTTGATCAAGTACCTCTTTGCAAATTGAGCACATATACTCATGCTTGATGTTTTCAACAAACTGTTCTGGGTAAAGAGGTTCTGATCCTCTAAAGCTTTGTAGATTCTTTACCTCCTCAGAGAATGAGAGTGAGGCTGGGTCAGGTTGGAAGCTTAAAGTGCCAGACATTCCTTCCACCATTTCCACTTGTTCCTTGGGTTCAGCTGAGTCCTCTCTGGGTTTTATTCCAGGTTTAGTCTTCTTCTTCCTACCAGGTTTCTGTTGATCCTTAAAGAAACTGCAGATCTTACAGTTTCCAGTGCGTTTGTGTGGAGGCCACACATTGATTGCAAGGCGTGTGCCTCCTCTTAAAGCAAGCTTGTAACACTTGTGGCAGAACTTAGGAGGGCACATGTCAAGGTCATCTTTACGAACTTTGACACCAAAGGCTGTGAAAATAATCTCCGTCTTATCAGCGCAAAGAAAACTGTTCTCATACTTATCTTTTGCCTTCTTCAATCGCTCTCCACAAATTCGGCAAATTTTTTCCAATATTTGTTGATGTTCAGAGAGACCTAAGTTAGCCATCTGGATGCACTAATCGAACCGAGTTGTAAACTAAACTTGGATTAAGCAACGCAGTTCTAAGTTGACTCAAGATATGTTCCGAAGTTCCTTTTTCCGGCCTTTTATTGCTTCAGAAGGGTACACCCTTAGGGTTTGTACCTTGTTTCAGGAAGGGGTGTCTATTTATCTCTCTCGATCGGTTCTTCAGGGGTGCGGGAATATTTGCATTCTTGTGTTATTGCGTGTAGTTCATTCCATTTGAAGGGAGAGGGAATATTCGCCAAAAATCATGTTAATCACGGCCAAGGAAAACGATTTAACTATCAGATCAAAGCGCAAATGGTAACATATAATTGTAAGGTTTATTATCCGTGATCATGATTGAAATGTTGACCGAAAGAAACGTCTTGTCCGTGCTTTCACTATTTCAAGTAGCTCCCCGTGACAGATCGATGACATACACTTTTCGGGGAGGAAATCACACGCACGTAGTTTGACTTTCTTGCACATAACAGAAGGCCGTGGACATTTTATCAGTTTGTCATAAATCGTGTATTCTTTGTTTAGCCCATGGGTAAGCATGAGTTCATTCAGAGGATAAATTCGCGTAGTTTAGGGGCATTAGTTCGAGGTCAAAGGGGAGATGGACGCCATATTTACTATTTCGGTGGTGATGTGTAATCGCAGATTACACCGCTCAAAACAATTCGGATTAAAACGTCATGGTAAAGAAACTGATGGCAAAGGAGAGACGTAAAGCCTGAGTTGTTCCTTTATTGAAAAAAAAATTCGAATTGCGGTGATTTCGCCAACGAGTGATTTCGCCAACGTCATGTTCGCCAACGTCTTTGGTCGCTTCGCCAACGCGATGAGTCGCTTGGCCAACGTCCTACTGGTCACTTCGCCAACGCCAAATATCTAGTAATAACTAGATTAGCGGTAATTTAAAACTGTTGAATAACAAACTCCGATGATTTCCAAATGTGTTCCAAAAATGTATAACTCAAAATTTTACTTGAAAAATGCGTTACGATGTGAATTAACGAGTTAACATTTTTCAGAAACAATCAGAGTCTGTTTTCCAGCCTTCAAAACGAGTCAGAAATAAAATATAACAAGTATAATATCAACAACATTTTAATTACAATACGTACTTTTATAAATATTTACAAGTGCAAAATATTTTAGTGGAAAACCTATTTACAAAACCTTCTGATTCACAAAATATTTTCAATGCAAAACTTATTTACAAAACCTTCTGATTCAATAAAAATGTTTTAGTCAAAACCTATTTACAAAACCTTCTGATTCACAAAATATTTTCAATGCAAAACTTATTTACAAAACCTTCTGATTCAAAAAAATGCTTTAGTCAAAACCTATTTACAAAACCTTCTGATTCACAAAATATTTTCAATGCAAAACTTATTTACAAAACCTTCTGATTCAAAAAAAAATGCTTTAGTCAAAACCTATTTACAAAACCTTCTGATTTTCTGATTTTTTGGTACACGCACCAGTTTCTTGGGGTGAATACTTCACTCTCAATCCACTGTCGTCGGATGTACTGGACAAGTCTCCCCAGCTGTTCGGTTTGGGCCTGCTCCTCGAGTAGGTCGAACATCGGTTGGATTTCCGGATACGGGAGGAACGGGAGGGCCATTAGCTTCCTGATGTACTTGTAAACGGAATCGTCGTCCATGTACGCCCTTTGGAGGCCAAGCTCTTGTACCTTAAAGTAAAAAATGGTAAAAAAGGTGTAAATAAAGTACAGTAAAAACCCGCGACCCGCATTTTAGACGATAATGGATTTTAACGTGAAGTTTTTTATATGAAATAATTCATATTTGTACTGCGGTTGTAGATGAAAGTGAAATGTGATCATCGCAGTAAATTTTCCAATTTAAGCAATTGGAAAGAAGAAGCCTGAAAAAAAATCAGGGCTTCAACGGGATTCGAACCCGTGACCTCAGCGATACCGGTGCGATGCTCTACCAAATATGAATTATTTCATATAAAAAACTTCACGTCATTTCACTGCACGGGAAGATATGAACTCAATAAATTGACCTCGCTCCCAATGTGTGGCTTCATAGCTCAGTTGGTAGAGCATCGCACCGGTATCGCTGAGGTCACGGGTTCAAATCCCGTTGAAGCCCTGATTTTTTTCAGGCTTCTTCTTTCCAATTGCTTAAATTGGAAAATTTACTGCGATGATCACATTTCACTTTCATCTACAACCGCAGTACAAATATGAATTATTTCATATAAAAAACTTCACGTCATTTCACTGCACGGGAAGATATGAACTCAATAAATTGACCTCGCTCCCAATGTGTGGCTTCATAGCTCAGTTGGTAGAGCATCGCACCGGTATCGCTGAGGTCACGGGTTCGAATCCCGTTGAAGCCCTGATTTTTTTCAGGCTTCTTCTTTCCAATTGCTTAAATTGGAAAATTTACTGCGATGATCACAGTTCACTTTCATCTACAACCGCAGTACAAATATGAATTATTTCATATAAAAAACTTCACGTCATTTCACTGCAGGGGAAAATATGAACTCAATAAATTGACCTCGCTCCCAATGTGTGGCTTCATAGCTCAGTTGGTAGAGCATCGCACCGGTATCGCTGAGGTCACGGGTTCGAATCCCGTTGAAGCCCTGATTTTTTTCAGGCTTCTTCTTTCCAATTGCTTAAATTGGAAAATTTACTGCGATGATCACATTTCACTTTCTTTAATGGATTTTAAGTAAGTTCATTTAAGCAAGTTCACTGTCAGATGATATAAGAAACTAAATAACATTGGTCACGGTTCAGTTTTGGCCAGTGTAATGAGTTTTTTTTACTTTTAGGAGATGTCTTCTGTTAGGTATAAGATAAGCAACAACAGTTGTAAAAAAGAGAAATTAGATCCTCCATCAACTTATAATCCTAATAAATTCGTGACAAACAATACAGTTTAAATCTGCGCAGTAGTCATCCTGATATTTATAGTATTCCGAGATAAAGGTTTCCGAGATAATTCGTTATGAGTCGTAGAGTGTCGTAATCGTATGATTGAAATGAACATTCTTCGCGTGCCAATGTGTTTTATACACTTCGAAGGATCGAAATATCATACCAGTTAGTTTCAAGCAATTGGATTGGTTTATTTAGAACAATAGGGTAAAATTAACAAGTATTAACACAATGAGTTTACGCGTCTATTCATATGGTAATATACAAGCGTGTGTTTCTTGTAATACTTATATACTCTTGATCGAAGTTATAATATGCGCTGGAGTTATAGAATTAGTAGTAGTAGTAGTCTACAATGTATTTATATAAATCTCTGTTCTAGAAGTCTCAAAGGTAATTATATAAATCTCTGTTATTGACAAATAAACCTTATAGAAGAACTTAAGGAAAAGGTTGCACACACGCGACTTTATTGCTCTAAGTTAAATTCAGCAACATACAGCGCCGGTGACGCGTGGCGTGCCGTGCATTTATGTGGGCCCACTGTGTTTTAAGTTGCGCGTAAAAGAGAAGGAAACTAAGTCTGAACAAAATAACGGAAGGAAACTAAGTTCGAACGGGGAAATCAAGTCAGCTCAGTCAAGTAAACAACACACAGAAGCAAGAAGAAGTAATGGTAAATTTTTATTTAGAGTAAACTAATACATTGGCGAAGTGACCAGTAGGACGTTGGCCAAGCGACTCATCGCGTTGGCCAAGCGACCAAAGACGTTGGCGAACGTGACGTTGGCGAAATCACTCGTTGGCGAAATCACCAGATACCAAAAATTCGAATCAATCAGAATCTTGCCTGAAAATAAGAAGACCTCAGAAAGGCGATAAGTCATCTCGCGTCAAAACAAGATGCCATTAAGCCGTCGCATAGTTAACTATCCCGCACACGCAATCTTCCCTAGGAGAACATTAACCAGGGAAGCAAAATACAATGTCTGCGCATAAGTTAGCTATTTCCTTGGGCTTTGCGCATATACTTTTTGCGACCTAGTTATCAGTGGGTTCTTTCTTGTTGAGCCGTTAAACGTACATTTTCAGCGGTTTCAAATTGAAAATGTCAATCTGACATGCGCGAACTAAATTTCCACTGGCGGGCGTTTTGAAACAGCCGTGAATCCAGCCGTTTTTATCAAAGTTTCGATTTACGAACTAGAAATGGGAACAGAAAACATACCACTAAAATCTTAAGAACTATACAAGTCATTTTCCTGTGCACGACAATTTTTGACCTTAGATAATAGATAATAATAAGATAATAGATTATCACTCTGTCCGCTGGTGTACCGCTGGCGCATGCGGGCGATTAGCCCGGCAATGAAACTGTTTTGGCGATGTCTTTTTTCGGGCGAGTGATCGAAGTCGTTTGCTTTTCATCAAAGCTTGCTGCAAATACTCGTTAATCAAAATATATGCTTCTTTTTTCATATACACAAAGACTTAACTCAAAAGATGATTATTTAAAATTGCAACATTTGCGCAAACCTGCAAATAGTTTAGACAAATCTAGGCCATGTTTTAACTCGTTAACACAGCATTAAAGGAGATGCAGTCCAAAGCAGTCCTGGAGGTGTAGTGGCGAGATAAGCTCGCTAAGAGGAACATCACCTCGAGGGAGGTGAAGAGATCTGCCAACAAAAGAGTCCAGCGGAGGTCCATAGTTGAGGTCCTGTGTTCCCTAGCAGGAGCGAAGGTGTCCTCATCTAGCTAACTAACTAACTAACGGAAACATTATTACCAAACTGTAGGTTTAGTAAGGTGATATAGGGAATCTATATATATATATTAATCATAATGAACTGAGGTGAATTCAAGTTTGGCTTATATTTACTTGCACAAAGGTGAACATACACTTTGAGAAAAAGGAAGAATGGCCATTGGATAGGGTCAATTCGCGAGAAGGAAAAAAAAATCCAAATTAAAACGTCACTGTTCGTTCTTTGACCAAGACATGGTCCTCAAACTTGGCTTTCTTTTTTCTTACATGTCAAATCAGCGAACCCAGTCTTGCGTGCATGCAGTTTTTTAATATAAAAACATTTTGTAAGTACTAACTTGAACAGGAACTCAGTGACGAAGGATAAGATTGAAACGATAATATTTTGAGCTAAGTGAAGTTATTAAATTCGATTGATTGGCAACCCTTGAAAGATACAATCAAAGAGGGTAGAGAGCGATTTAGATAAATTAAAGGCTTTATTGAATGAAAAAAAATCCACAACAGAACAAGCTAACGATAGGTCTGCAAACACGGAAAATGCGGAAAACGGAAAAAGGTGTTCAAAGGTGTAAACTTTCCATTTCCGAACAAAGTAATAAACTTTATTGGTTCAGAATCGATTACAACTAGATCCGTCTTCTTTAAAATGTTAATTAAGTATATGAATCTTTTTTCCAATCAAACAAAAGATGTACCATTTAGATGTACCACAATAAATTTTGCCGCTTTTCACTTGAAGGAAGAGTTTTATCCGGTAGTCAATTAGTGTTTTCAAAAGTCAGTAATTAGAACAACTTCAAGAAAAGATAAAGTAAATAAAGCCTTTTCCTGACAAGGCAAAATGGATTTCATTTAAAGGAAGATCTCTGACATTACTGATTGCTCAGTTTTAATTCAAGTGGGAGCTTCATCCGGCAGTCACAGTATATGTAAAGACAAATAATTGATATAACTACAACTAGTCGGGTATCATACCACAAAGTAGGAACCTCTCAGCTGCATGGCGCACTTCAATGCCAGATAGTTTCAACAAGCTACGAACGTTTACACCCATGTACAGAAACTTTACAAACCCGAGCGGTAAGCCCAAACTGGGCGATAAATGTTACGCCGATGCCTACACTGTCATCTGCGTTCTAAATATCGTGTGTTCGTTGACAGCATCTTTGGGGAATTTCTTAGTTCTCGGTGCAGTTTGGAAGACACGAATCTTACACAAGCCGACGAATTTGCTCGTCTCTGGACTCGCTGTGTCTGACTTGGGAGTCGGAGTTCTAATTCAGCCATTATTCACTTTGTTTTTGATTTTGGAAATGAGATCAGAGGGATCTATTCGAGATATGTGGAAGATCTTTAGATCCATACAAGCCGTTTTTCAGTCGGCGACTGTTCTGATTCTAACTTCGATCAGCGTAGACAGATTTCTCGCCCTTCAGCTGCATTTAAAGTACGTTTCCATGGTTACAATTAACAAGACAGCCACCTTACTGTGTTTTATATGGGTTACAAGCGCTTTCTGTGCGATGACGGTTTTCATCGAGAATAACTTATATCGTATCTTTATAATCACGCTTATACTGTTGTGTCTCGTGATAAATTCTTCCATGCACTTCATGATCTATCGCATTTGTCACCGTCACCGAGTTCAGATTCAAGTTCAAATACGAGCACAAAACGGGCTAGAAACTCTTAATATCAAACGCTACAGGAAATCTCTTATCACCATGATTTTCTTGTTTATTTTACTCATGGTGTGTTATTTTCCTTATATTTGTATGCGTACTGCTGTGAACTTCATCCATTGGTCGTCACCGCTCAAGAGGTTTGTGATGAGGTGTACGCTCTTTTTGGTTTACTTGAATTCTTCGCTAAATCCGCTGGTGTATTGCTGGCGCATGAGAGAGATGCGTTCCGCTGTGAAGCAGTTTTGGAAATCTCTTCACCCGTGAGAGTGCTTTAAGTCATTCGCTGTCGCCGCAGCTGGTAGAATTAACTTTAAAAAATGACAATGGAAAATAGAAATAAAATTAGATGAATAAATACTCGGAGAACGTGAAAGCGAAGGAAGTTATGTCCCTGTCTACGTGGGTGAATGATAATACAGTGGTCAAACGTCTACGCATGTGCAAACGTTTTAATGACTTTGATTATAGGAACACAGTGGCAAAATGAGTGCGCATGCTTGTATCACACGAGAACATATATGCGTGTAAAGGGATGGGAGCGACAATATTTCCATAGTAACACTGTCGAGGCAAAATGGCGGCATTTTTAAAATTCCCATTCCTTGTTTTCATTTTGCGGGAATAAGCCCAACCAAAACAGGTAAGGTTGCAGTTTTCAGAAAAGTTTCTGTCGAACATCTTCCGTCATATATCTTACTCAACAAAAAAAGGTATTGCGGAAACAGATAAGAATTTAGCGGCTCAAGTAGAGTATCCGTAATATTGTCATCGTCTCCTCTCAGAGAAAACTCTCTGGAGAAGAAGTTTGTTGTATCAGCAAAAACCTTGCGTCAGCTTTGTTCGCAAAGGAAAATTGCTAGCCCTGAACGCTCAAATGGCTTGAATAGCGGAGCATGCGCACCCATTTTGCCGCTGTGTCAACAAGAGGAAGACTAGAGATGACTACACTGTCACGACCGGGTTGTTCTACACAAGCTGCAAATGACCACTCAAGCCAGTGGATCATGGTATTTTTAAACTTCAAAACAGAATGGTAAATTAACAGAATACTCTTGCTTAAATACGCTTTTTGTTCGAAAAATCTCGATTTTTCCTTTTCCTTACTTTTTTTTTCCTTTCACAAAGTTACATGAACGTTAACTTTCCAATTTTCTTTTGCTAATTTTGCAAGAAAGTGGTCGTTTCTTATACTTACCTGTTTGCGCGAGAAATTAGCGTGCGGCCAGCCAGAGTTGATCCCCTCGCGCATGCCCGACGTTTGAACGCTGCGTTGTGTATGACTGCGTTGTGTTTGATAGAGTGGGAAAGTTGAAGAATGCGACGAGTATTTCCTCTGGCAGCGTGTGCCCGCGAGCAGGCCCTCATTAATTTTTAGCGCTGAGTAATGAGGCCTTGAGAAACGGAAGCCAGAAAGAGGTGTGTGAGTGATGTGGCACTACTAATGAGAGTATATGGTTCCAAGTCCCATGCAGGCCCCTCGTCAGCTTGCTTTCGCCAAAACCTTCAAACTTACTTGCAGGTGAAGGAATGCTTGTACCGCAGCGCTTATAATGAAGGTTTGCTTACAAGTTACGGCAGTCTGGGTATGAAGCAACATGGACAAGTATGCGCACGTATAAACTGCGCGGCGCCTTATAACGAGAAATTTTTGTGCGCCGCGAACCTGGAATAATACCATAAGTCTATAGTAAATTATTTAGGGCATAGCTAGCATTTTTCTGAGAGGGGTCATTTTTACCGCTGCCCTACTCTTCTGCAGGCTCGTATTCATGCACCAGCAAAGATTTAGACTCTTCTAATTCGCGCTTCTTAATTAATCCGAAGGCGGATGGGTGGGGTAAGGTCTTTAGTCATGTCAGGGGCCCGTTACTACGCCCCTGATAATTATGTTATTTTATGAACTCACACAAACACCTTGAGAAAGTGAAATAAATTGATCGAATGGTCACCGCCCCATTTGTTTTGTAAATCTCAGGCGTGACCTTACGCTAGTTAGCTCTAATGTGACGATCAGTAATGAATTTGCGTTGTTTATTGATGTCTCGCACAGAGATTCTTAAGAAAAGGTTGTAAGCAGATTTATGTGAGGCTTTTTTAACTAATACTCGGCCGAAGGTGAAAAATCAGACCTAGAAGCAAAACATTTAACTGCGCTTGGCGCCATTCTACAAATCTGAGTTTTGCTTTCAGGTTTCAACTTCTCGCAGTTTCATATAAACTTATTCTTCTTTACGACACGACTTCCGATTGAAAAAAGGCTCCGGACCCTCGAAATTTTGCTAGCTTGGTTCTAATTACAGATAACTTGAAGTTTCCGACGCAACTCGAATTCGCTCCATCAGACAACATTCTGTAAGCTTTCACGAGAAGATGCACTCGATTCATCCTCTGTTGACGGAGAATGCTGTAATCCCCGTATGACAACCCGCTCCGTTACGAGGGGACTGTCAGTGTCTGTCATTAAGCCTCTTTCTTCTGAGGACGTTGCACCGCGTTGCGTCGATAATGGGGCCTGGGAAGTGCGTAAACTTGAGATCCAAGCAAAAAAGGCACCAAAGCTGCATGAGGGCCCCAGATACCGCTGGCCAACTTTACACGCCAACACGACGCCGATAACGAAAAATATGAGTGTAAACAGGATGAGGGCAACTGTGAAGGACGTATTCGACTCAGGTGCTGTTGTCAGTTCGAGCTTGGAATTCACGATTTCAGGACTCTCAGTGGGGTCTGGAGCGGGAACAACTCCTTCCGGAAACAAACCATTCACGTTAAACCATATCGCTTTGAAGTAGGGCTTAGCTGGGTTTGACGAGTAGAAGTTCACCGTTGTTTCATTTGTGACGGACCGAGAGAGGGATGGGGCGTGCTTGCCACTAAACCTACAAACAGATTTACTCTCCTCGCAGGGGCAATTCTCATTTTTGAAATCCCAAAATCGTACTTTTTCCAATGTCACAAAATCTTGAGTACAGTCCTCGGGTAAAGTGAAGTTTTCAAAAAGCAACTTGATGTAAAAGCCCGGATCTTGCGTTTTAAGTGTCCAACTACAATTCACAATCGCGTCAGATTGACTTTGCTGGAATATATCGCTAGTTAGGACTCCTGTGGCTCTTCCAGTGACGTCTATGACCCTTGCACCACAGGGATCCTTCTGACAAAAGCCTAAAGAAAAATCACATCACAATGTGAGAGATTATTCAGCGTTAATTGATTTCCGGTTGATTTTTTGCGATAAGTGACAGATGATTGAACAATAGGATCATATTATATATTTAAAATGAGAGAGACCAGAGCGTGGGACAGAGAACGGTGAGAGAGAGCGGGAGATTAAGTTGATTTTATAAAATAAAAACGTGAAGTTTCGGAACATAGCAGATTCTTTAGTCTCATTTCCGACACAGTGGCACCTCCGACGGGACGCGCGAAGCATGGAGGAACTAACCAAAGAAGCAGAGGCTAAATTGCAGATGTTGCTGTACACTAATGGAAAAACACGTGGCATTGTGGAAAAGGGAAACCTAGGAGCGGTCGCGCGACATCGCGACAACCTACAAGCATTAGCAAAAGAAGTAGACGCGCTTAAACTAAAGGTTGAACAGACCATGTTCAAGGCCGGGAAAAGTGCAGAAGACGTTGGAAGTTGGAGCAGCAGCATTGAAGAACCGATCGCCGAAGCTGACGAAGAAGTTTCGCGACTAGAAAAATGGCTCGTGGAGACGAATGGAGAGATCGAACATCGAAAGCACAAGGACGAAGAAGAAAGGAAAGCCCGTGCTCGTGAAGAGGAGCTTAAATTCGAAAGAGAGCAAATGGAGATGAAGCTAGAATTCGAACGCCAACTGGAAGAGACCAAGGCAAAACAGCAACCTGTTGAGAAGGTTAATCAGACTGAACAAAGGACAACAAAGCTACCGAAACTACTGATCACAAAGTTTAATGGGACGTATGAAGCATGGCTGCCGTTCTGGAACAAATTTTAAGCTGAAATTGATAAAGCAAACCTTGCATCTGTGACCAATTTTGCATACCTAAAAGAGCTGGTAGATCCAAAGGTTCGAGCGGAGATAGACGGACTGCCTTTCACAACAGAGGGCTACGAAAGGGCAAAGAATATCCTCATCGGCGAATATGGGAAAACGAGCGAGATCCTGAATGCGTACGTCCAGAACATCGCGAATTTGCCTGTCATTACAGGAACACAACCTGCGCCTATCCACGAATTTTACAAGAAGCTCGTGTACAATCATAGGCGGCCCAAGCTCACGTCTCGAGAAAAAGCCAACGATGAATTCATGAACGCGTCACGCGTTGTGTGACTCGGCGTTAAGTTACGGGAGGAACCGTTGAAAATTTGAACACTTTATAAGGCATAGTATGGGGAACGAAATATGGTCGATTTATAACGATAAATATTTCGAAATCTGAATATTTTACACGTAAAATCAATAAAAACTTACTCATGCCCTGTGTATCCGTCGAAGTTTCTAGTGATTTCTGCTGTTTTAAGCTTGCTTTACCATCACTGTTAACCTTCGTCTTTTGAGGGCCGCCTGTGGTACAATGTGCAATCTTTGGAGACACTGGGCAAATTGAAAGACGTCACTGGAAATGTAAGAAGTGTGCTCGACAAACTAAAGGGTGTAAAAGCAGACCTAGTGAGAGGACAAGTGGACTGGCAGGACTGGGACTTCCCACAGTTGATAAAAGCTTTGAAAAGTTGGAAGGAAATCAACCCCATTGGGAGCGGCGCGGATAATGCGGGGAAGCAAGGTGCTAAATTCCGCGATCGCGAGAAAACATTTCACGCAAACGAAACTACGCCAACACAAAGAGGGTGCGTCTACTGTGACGCAACTGACCACAGAGCTGTGAATTGCGACAAGTTTGTGACAGTTGGAGACCGCAGGAAGCAATTAGGACTGAAACAGCTTTGTTTTAACTGCACCGGAAGTCGACACCGTGCTTCTGAGTGCAAATGCCGTTCTGGCTGCCAGATCTGCAGTCGAAGACATCATACGTCGATCTGTGACAAACATACATCGCGAGACCAGCTGATGACCACAACGAGCGCAGAAAGGAAAGGAGTGGTGTATCCTATGGTAACAGTTGACGTGAACGGTGTTAAATGCCGAGCATTGTTGGATACAGGAGCCGGAAGTTCCTACGCTTCATCAACGCTTCTGAACTGTTTACATTTGCGCCCTATCCGTCAACAATTCAAGCGCATTGAAATGATGTTTGGTACTTCAAACAAAGCGATAGACATCTATGGCCTACAAATTCGAAGCGTCGATGGTAAATTCACCTTAGAAGCCGAAGTAAACAAAGTCGACCGCAATGAGTTGTTGACATTGGAAAACCCAAAATGCGCAGAAATCGTAGCTCAGTTTTCTCACTTGAAGGGCGTAACCACAAATGATAACGACGAGAAAGAGATGTTGCCTGTTCATCTGATCCTTGGAACAAACGAGTACGCTAAGATCAAATAAGATCAAAACAGGGGCAAGACCAAGAGTTGGGCGCTCGGGAGAACCAGTAGCAGAATACACGAAGTTCGGCTGGACGATTTTGTCACCTGGAACGGAGTTGGATCTCAGCAACATGTTGTTAACGCAGACCTCCGCAATTGATTACGAAGAATTGTGCAAGTTAGACGTCTTGGGGCTAAAGGACAATCCAAGTGGAGACCAGGAAACCGTTTACGAAGAATTCAAATACGAGACGAACTTGCCCTGGAAAGGAAATCACCCCCCCCCCCCCTACCGAACAATCACACTGGAAGTTTAAAACGTCTCAAAAATCTCGTGCGGAAGTTAGAGATACAAGGCGAGCTGGAGAGGTACAACGACATCATCCAGACTCAACTGAGCCAAGGGATCATAGAACACGCTGACGAGGTGGTCAAGGACGGAAAAGAGTTCTACATTCCTCATAAAGCGGTCGTGCGCGAGAATGCAGAATCTACAAAGATACGCATTGTTTATGATGCTTCTGCAAGAGCTAATGCAAGTGTCCCCTCACTCAACGAGTGCCTCGAAATCGGCCCTCCACTACAGAACCAGCTTTGGAACGTGCTGGTACGAAATAGGTTCTATCCCGTGGCAATAGCTGGCGACTTAAAACAAGCATTTTTGCAAATTCGCGTCCGAAGAGAAGACCGAGATGCCTTACGCTTTCATTGGATAAAGGATCTGGCAAGCAAACAAGTAGAAACCTTGCGATTCACTCGAGTACTCTTTGGTTTTGCACCGTCTCCATTCCTCTTGGCCGCAGTTATCAAAGAACATCTACAGCGATACAAAATGGTGAACCCGAAATTAGTAGAGGAGATAGAGCGCAGTATGTACGTGGATGATTTAATCAGTGGTGGGGAGACAACAGAACAAGCGTTAGAAATCAAGATGACAGCCACGACCATCTTTGGTGAGGCGACTTTCAAGCTGCACAAGTGGCATTCCAACGATCGGGAACTAGAAGTTGAAACTGCGACTGTAGATGAAGAAAGTCAGAGTTACGCCAAACAACAACTGGGAACCAGAAAGGGCGAATCAAAACTGCTAGGAGTCCCCTGGGACAAAGGAAAGGACGAAATTCAAGTCAGCTTCCCGATTTCAACAGCTGAGCCGACAAAAAGAGGTATTCTTGGAAAAGTCGCAAAAATCTACGATCCACTCGGTCTGGCTTCACCCGTGACCCTCTCTGGAAAAATGCTCTACAGAGATGCCTGCGACACGAAGATCGCATGGGATAAGCCCTTACCAAGCGACTTACAAGCCAAAACAGAAGGAAAGGCCTATCTTGCATTGTACGCGTGCAGTCTTACCCGAGGATTATTCCTGGAAGTACTACCAAACCTGGCAACCAGTGAATTCCTAAGAAGTCTAAAACGGCTCATCGCGCGCCGTATGCGTCCGAAGAAGATATATTCCGACAATGGCAAAACCTTTGTTGGCGCCGAGAAGTGGCTCAAACAAGTTATGCGTGACGAGAAGACACAAGATTACTTAGCACATGAGAACATCAAGTGGCAATTCAACCTCAGCCGCGCCGCTTGGTGGGGAGGACAGTTCGAGCGCCTCATCGCACTGGTAAAAACAGCTTTAAACAAGACTATCGGATGCGGAATGTTGACCTGGACAGAGCTGTGTGAAGTGGTACTGGATGTGGAGATTGCTTTGAATAATCGCCCTTTATGTTACGTCGAAGACGACATACAGTTACCCGTGCTTACCCCTAACTCACTGCTATTTCTTCGATCAAACCAGCTACCAGAACTGGAACCACACCATCTAAGAGAATTTGATCTGCGTAGAAGAGCTAAATATTTGCGAAGGTGCAAGCAGGCTTTGTGGACCAGGTGGACTACCGAATATTTACGAGGGTTGAGAGAACGACACCGGATGAAACGCAAGGGTCAAACCACGCCCTTGGCCAAAGGAGAGGTAGTCATCATCAAGGACGAGGAACGAAATCGCAATAAATGGAAAATTGGAATCGTGGAAGATCTGATTTCGGGACGAGACGGAATCGTTCGAGCTGCCAAACTTCGAGCGGGGAAAGGAACACTTGAACGGGCGGTACAACACCTTTACCCACTGGAGCTGTCCTGCGATCGGGAGAATGTACAGGCTCCTCTGCAGCTCAACCCTTTAGCCCCGACATTCAGGCCCAGGAGGGATGCAGCGGTAGCCGCTCGTTATCGCATTCAAGATGCGAACATTGATGCCGATTAGAGATATTTAGGAACACTGAACTGATATACTGGACTAACTTTCTGTTTCGTTCATTGAATTTCAAATTTCATCGAGTGCGCCATTCTAGTGTTTTTTCTCCGTTGAGAAAAACAGGGGAGTGTGTGAGAGATTATTCAGCGTTAATTGATTTCCGGTTGATTTTTTGCGATAAGTGACAGATGATTGAACAATAGGATCATATTATATATTTAAAATGAGAGAGACCAGAGCGTGAGACAGAGAACGGTGAGAGAGAGCGGGAGATTAAGTTGATTTTATAAAATAAAAACGTGAAGTTTCGGAACATAGCAGATTCTTTAGTCTCATTTCCGACAACAAGATAAAATTAAAAAAATTTTGATTTTATCTGCTACTCAGTCTTTCTTAAAATTGTAGTTGTAATTATTATTTTTCGGTCACCACATTTATCGCAAGGAATCCTTAAGTCAGCTTAGAAGACAACTTTCTGAACAGCTGTACTGTTTAGTGCGCATAATTTACATATTATTTGCATGTTAAGTTGTTGCTACGTGTTTTTGTCGAGGTTTTATTCATCTTTAAAACAATTAGCCCCAATAAGACATTTACCAAACACAAGATTCCGGTATTAAGACAACATATTTAACCAAGAGGTATTTTGACCTCCTACACCGTTAATCTGGGGAGCTTGATTAACTAGTAAACTTTTAATTCGTTGTCGACTGTAATGCAAATATTCTTACCCCGAGTTACCTTTGAAATCACAAACACACTTACCATCCTCTGACTTGTTCTTAGCGTTTAAAGTCCAGTTTCCGTCTGCTTTACAGGTGTAGGATTTCAGTTGACCATTCTGCAGTCGATATCCATCTTTGCATACGAAAACAGCCTCTTCACCTGGAAGGAAAGTCGAGGAATCGTTCTCGATACTCTGCTTTCGCCTTTTTAAAATGGCGCCGGTGGGTTTCTTCAGTTCCTCTTCAGTACAAGTGTTGTTTTTGCTTACTGAAGCCCGCTTGTGTCGCAACGTTATGCCTTGTCCGCGAGTTTCTAAGCTCTGTGTAGTGATGGCAGCGGTTTGGAACGCAATTACAGCACAAAAGAAGAGATAGCAGTTCATCCTCTGCTCGGTTACCTGATCTCTCCGACAACACTAGTTCACGCTTGATCCGGTTTCCAATATTTAATACGCATGAGTACTTTTTCACAAACTTCTTTCACGTGCCTCCGTGAAAAAAAACATATAAATACAGACAAGTATCCGCTTATATCGGGGTAAACTGCCAAATACAATTTTTGATGTCTTCGTTCGTTAGCCGCGTTAAAATGAGCCTTCTCTCTCTTCTCTAGTGCGACAGGCAATATGATTAGGAATATTTTAAAATTTCTGTCATAAAATACTGCGTTACTCTTTGGACAAAAAAGTAACGCAGTATTTTATTTTTTTGAGGGCCAAGGTTCGCGATTTCGGGAGATGGACGTATTTCGCGAAATCTGTTTCTGATTTTTTTTTTAAATCGCAAAATATTGAAAAATAGAATCAAGTATCAAAAGGTTTGAACAAGGGGAAAGACAGTAGTTGCTTTTTACGTACAGAGCTGATCTGGAATAATTCACCTCTGGACGATGATTTCAATAAGTCGCTCAGTCAGGCGCTCTGCCAATTAGCGGTGGAGTAGCATTTGTAGGTCAGCATTAGATTCCATCCACCAAAACCACCTCGGTCGAGAGGGACTGAGATGGAATATTTAATGACTTGCCAAACATAACCGAAGATTCTCGGAAATCCGCAAGTGATGTAGCCGAACATTCGAAGCTGTAAATCCCATGATTCTTGAGGAACAAACAGAAACAGCATAGCGAGAATTTTAAGTCGCGAACCATTGCTTGATGGTAGACATGCAGATAATTTAGGATACGTCAATTCTGTTGATGAGGCGCATAAACTTATTGCGGAATTTGAAACAGGATTGACGACGAAGTTTTCTTTCTCTAAAGCGGTCAAAGATTTCGGGAACACCGGTGTAAATATATACATATTGATACAGCTCTTTGGCATTACAAAGCTTTGCTATCGCTATTGTGCATTCTCACTAGTTTACCTAGTTCAAGTCCTCTGGCATGGCTTGGATGATACCACAATTGTGGAATCATTCGGGTTAACTTAATGCTTACACCTCCTTCCTCGGACAGAAGTCACAAAATACTCGGGGAAGATGCATGAGATATTTAAGGAGCAAAAATTCATTTTTTACTGGTGTGCCTTTCCTAATTTTGGGAAGGAAAGTGTTCAATTGCCAGCACGGCAAAGATAGAACAGCTGGAGAGAAAAGGAAACGAAAATATGCAGAAGAAGTACTGTATATAATAATTTCTTTTTATCCTCAACCTTTGTGTTACTGTCAACTATGGCTTGCTAATTCGAAAGGTCAAATACATGAATGGGTCATATGACATTGATCTCAGAATACTTTTATGACAAACGTGATAACAGTTCAATCTTGGCTAAATTGAAGATGGTTAGAAGTTAACAATTATAAGAACTTTTCACTAACATATGCTGCTGACAAAGGAGAAAATATATGCAATTCTGCATTTTTTGCTTTCTATCAAGCAATCATATATTGGCTCCTTATCACACTATGACACTTCCGTTTTGTCACATTCCAAAAAATAACTTGAGAAATACACTGTCACTCATCTTACACTGTTATATTTACCTATTACAGAAGGCTGGGAACAAAGATTTTGTTTTCAAGAAAATAAGATTTCTTGTCCAAGACACAAGGAAGTTTGACTGCAAAACACAGATAAAAATGCGAGAAATTTTATTTTTTTCAGAGAACAAGGTAGTTCTACTCATGTATAAACAGAACAAATCTGGTTTAATAAATCAGATATGCGGCATGACTCCTTTTCTTCCATCCCCACTCAAAACAAGCAAACACACCTATAGAGGTTCCAGTCTGGTCTGCAAATGAAAAGGAGGAAGGTGATCACTGCAAAATTAAGCATTAGGGTTCTTATTTATAACATATTGATTATTGTATACTGCTATCAATTTTCTCTGTGTTTGTTTTTCAAGTTATGTTACACAAAAGAACACAAAAATGACAAGGAATACTTTTGAATAT